>NC_040879.1:72641403-72686483 GCF_003676215.2 Rhopalosiphum maidis
ACTCTCAAAAAAATTAATGGAACACCACTGTACGCAATACGCATATTGTAAAATGATGATCATTTATATAATATATAAAATACACGTTTATATTGTGTATTATTATTATTATTATTATTTAGCTTATTTTCAATAACTTCAATAACTTCAATAAGTTCTATGATACCAACAACGTGTATTCAATGTTGGAAACTATATGGACTATATGAAGAGATGCAACCTCGGTAAATTTTTAACGCGTAAATTTACCAATTATTTTTTTTACAGGTAAATATATTTATTATTATTATTTAATAATATAATTCACCGAAAAAATTAGCATATGACACCTCAAATTAAACGTCTTAACATTTAAATAGAATGGAATAGCTGATATTATAAAAGTTAAACATGCCCACAACTACCATGATATAGATGATATAGTGTATTACCATAATATATCTACAACTATATCCTAATAATACATTTTATTTTATTATTAAATTTTAATTGTAAGTATTAGAGGCATTAGAGCTAGCTAATTATAACTAGAAAAAAAGACAAATAAAACTAAAAATTAGAATTATTTTTATTTATTTTTTTTTTTTATATAATGTTATGAGTACCTAATAAATCTGATTTGATTAATTTGCAATTTATTTTATAAGTACTTTTTGAATATTTACGAGTATGTATACTTATAAAATAATTTAAAATATATACAAAAATCAATAGTACACTACAAGATACTATATAAAGCTATTCATTAAATTTATGTAGTAGTTATAGTTATTTACTGAATATCATAATTTTACATTTTTTTAAAATGTTTTTAATATAAATCTCAAACGCAAAAATATTAAAATTAGCTTTGTATCAAAATATTGTAATTTAATTATAATTTCTAAATTTTAAAGTTATTCCGAATACACGTTACACGTACAATAAAGTAACAAAGATTTAAACAGAAATTCACTTTTTACTAATTAAGTATAATATTTAATAAATAATAATACATTATGTGTTAGAAATGTATATATTATAATTTAGTATTTTAGGGTCCCCGTGATATGTTTAGCCCGGGGTCCCATAATACCTTAAGACGACTCTGCACACAATTTCGCGGCGTCCAACCGAAAGTGTAATTTTTTTTAGTTCACTGTTTGATTGATTAGTCACCACACTTAAAAATATGAAAAAAATTATAATTATAGGTGTTTAAGAATAACAATATAGTATAATAGCAATAATCAACGTAAGAATCATTATTAAGAGTGAGATATTTTTTTCTAAATCGCCTCACTACGACAATCAGTTTTTTTACATTAATCTATCCATAGCTGCTTATCAACAGTATTATAAGGTTTAAATTCCGGATGAAAAAATAAACGTAAATTGTAAACATAAAGGTGACAATATGTTGCAAAATGTTACAAATATTAAACAAAACCAATTTATAACCTTTGTAGATGTAGATAAGTATGGCGTGGTACGATGATGAACTCAAGAATTATTATTTATTAGTTTAACAATAGATACACGTTTAAAGTGTATCCTTTGAAATTTAATATAATTAAAACTGAAAAAAAAAATAACAGATAAGTAACAGTAGTATATATTTGTATGTTCACAGCACATTTGAATAGGGAGATTTTAAATGTTCAAGGAAGTAAGTTTTGAGGAAGTCTCCTCAAGCCAATTTTTCTTTCCCTGTAACACGAAAATACACTGATTTTCAAAAACCATAATCTATGACGTATATTCTATACTCACAGCAATTTAGAGCAGGGAGATTTTAAATGTTTAAGCGGGAATAAACTGCTCAACACCATTTTTCCCCGTTTAACACAAACTAATAAATTCTGAAATTATATCTTTACACACACTTTTTTTAAAAAAAATTGTTTTTAAATTAAATAAGAACATAGTTCGATTAAAATAAAAAATAATTTAGAATTAAGGTTATATAATATTTAACGAAACAATAGATTAATAATTACTAACCAATTGTCTGTTTAGTACCAGCTAACGAAATTGGAAAAGTCTAATGTATGTACTAAAGTCTTAATGAATGTAAATTATGTAATTGCCATAGGGTCACCAGCCACTGGTTTCTTTTTATAGCATTTGTTATATCCAAAAAAGCAAATGAATAACTTTGCAATTCCAATTTCAGTATTTTGTATTTCTTGTGGTTACTGGGAAAATTATACAACCAAAAAAACATTTTTTGTAGGCTATACTTGAAATTACGAGTATGTCTATGAAATATTTTCAAAATTATAAAATTTGTTTTTGAATTTTAGGATTTATGAAGTTTGCATTTCGCATTAATGACATTATGTTATATTGTTATATATTTGAAAAAAAATATTAAATACCTTCCACCATTTAAGTCTTAAGTTAAAGGTGAATTTTCGTTCTCTTCCACAGAATTTTTTGTAGAACTATAAATTGTAATTGTAAGTAAATTGATAACTTGAATCGAATATAAACTTTAAACGGTTTTAAAGTTAATAGTTTATACAAGTAAAGAATAAAGATTATACCAAAATAGGTACTAAAATAATTAATGTTATTTTAAATTTAAGTTAATCCAAAACTATTGATGTTTATAACGAGTTACCATACGATATGTATTTGTTAAGTTGAGCTATGTACCTTTTACCTAACGAGAGTAAAGTAACTGAGTTTAACGAAATAATAAATAATAAAATAGACTATTTTAACCATATTTTTTTATTTTAGCGTGTATATTTTAAATAAGATATTGAATAATACAATACATCATAATATAAAATTATTGTTTTATAACTCTAAGATCCATGGTATGATTTTATAATTTTGTTTTATACATAGACCTTTTTAAATAATAATTTATAATAGGTATATTGGTATATAATAATAATACAAGTCAATTTTATCATATAAATCACATTAGTAATCGATCGACAGCGAAATTTTAAGCCCATTTTATGGATATTATATTATACACAGGGTTATCAGTGGCAAATGTTCTTTATTTTATAAACTGACACTTTTATAACTTAAATATATTGTGTTTTTTACATCACTTATTTGATTGTGTTTCTTCTTTTTTATTCAAGTCACAACAATATTTTTATTAGACACCGTCATGACATTATCGTTTTCAAATTTTAAAACATTCAACTATTCAAATACTGGTAAACTTTAGTTACTCAATACTTTTACGTTAATAGTGTTATTACAATTTTTTTATTACATTTTATTTTAAGGGCTCTCGCTTCTGCCGTCAATTTGAGCTCAAACGATCTTAAGTTTCGACAAAATTAAAGTTAGTTTAGGATGTCCTGTTTTGATTCTGAAAAAAAAATCTAAACTCGGCAGAAAATTGTCTATAGATCGTATGGAATACTTATTAAAAATTAAATCTTATATTTTAATAAAGTGTTAATAAAAACTTGAAAATATCAATTTTTTCAAATCATAGTTAAAAATGAAAGTGTTTCGTACGATCTACAGACATTTTTCTGCTGAATTTAAATATTTTTCATAATTTAATTCAGGCAACGTTAAATAACTTTAATTTTTTCAAATCAATAAGTAAGTTATCGTAAAATAGTGAATTTTTATTGTTATTGACATGTACATGCGTGTACGAGAGTGGCATCCGTCAGAGGCTCCAGCCGATACCCGCATTGAATTTCACTCACACTATTTTTTTTTTTATAATAATTATTTATAATTAACCCATAGATCTCGGACGGTAAGACGAGATTATAAATTGCCTAAATATTGTCATTTAAGGGGTCTCGCTACGGTTATATTTAAAGCAAGGCCCTTAAGGGACAACATTTAGGAAATTCGTAAAATTTATAAAAAATTGCAAACTATTTTGTAGTTAAAAATTCATAAGAACTTTGGTTTTTGTATCTAAGTTTTGAAAATATAATACAAGATACCTCCAGTAGTTAATACTGAAACCATACAATGTAATAAAGAAAAAATAATTTTATAGGTATTTTAAAATCAAATGTCGACAAAACTACTTATTTAAACGATAAAACTTTAATAATTATAAATAAATATTTATTATAATAATAATTTAATACTAATAGTATTACGAATATAATATTTTTGGAAAAATATAAGTTAAAGTGATATAAGCTGACAGATTGTTTCCACTAGGAATCGTTTTTCGTGTACGATACTAATATATCATTGAATTAAAATTTAACACACTCATAATAATAACCCACTCGACACATATGGTATTAATAAACAGTAGTTACTTGTCTATCTTTTTTTTATCATTAGATATGTATATAGGTTTTAATGCATAATATATAAGATTTGATCACTTGCTCCGTTATGTATTTCATATTTCCATTCCTCCAAACTGTCGACTATGAACCGTCAGTAAAACATTTACACCTTTTTCGTCTACTGAAATTCGTCTATGGTAAATAATAAATAATTACTATAATTATTACTCTAAAATAATATGTAATATAATATTATAACATATGCATATGCTGTTCAATTTACACCGATCTGTACAAGAAGCATAATATGTTTATGTATGTTGTGCAGTCTACACCTAATATATTTAAGGGATTTAATATGTATACATAGATTTTATATATTATATGTATATTACAAGGTGGATATATATCCACCTTGGTATATTAAACAGACGTGTCAGCCTTCCATGGGAGAGGACTACTAAAGTAGAGAGATATTCTACTACATAAAGTATTATAAAATAATATTAATATATAACATTTGACACTAACTATATTGCAGAGACTTCCCTGGATTTATCTTTTATTTTTACCCATAAAATATCATAACAAATATATATATATTTAAATACTAAAATATGTTATAATATATAAAATTAAATTTTACTAAGAAGAATTGTCTATATTTATTAATGTTTTTGATAGTTTATAATTAATCATATTTTATATAATATGTTCAAATAACATTATTAAAAGGGTAGGCAAGTGGGTATCGCTTTGCTGTATGTCTGTATAGTAAAGATGGAAAGTAGGTCACAATAATGGATGTGTTAAATTGAATGCTAAACAGGTGTCATTGTACAGAAAAAAACGATTCTGAACGGAGATAATTTGTCAGTCTAGAATTAGTAGGATACATTATATTATTAGCTATATTTAAATTGTAATATAATGTAATTTTACGCGATTTCATAAAATATTAAATTTTATATGCTCATAAATTTTTTTCTATATTGACACCAGAAATTTCTTTTACAATTATTTGAAGAAAATGTTATGGAGAACCTTGTGTTGTGTTTTTTAACCTTAGGTATAAACCACAAAATGTTACGATTTTAACATACTTCGTAAACATTTAAACTTTAAATACTTATAAACAAAAATGATGACTAATTATTTTTAATTTTTTTACCATGATAAGTACAACTTATAATAAATATTATCTTAAATTTTAAACATTTTTTAGATTGCCACATTTTATTTACCGGCATTTCAAAAAAAAAAAATCTTAGAAAAATCGAAAATTTTAATTGCTTATTAATAGCTTTAAAAAATATATATATTATAAATAGATAACGCTAATATAAACATTTGATGAAAATTTCAAGTATTTACAATGATTCATTTTTGAGTTACAGCAAAATAAAAAAAAATCGATTTTGTCTCATTTTTTTGCAACTAATTTGCAACGTTGATAAAAAAATGAAACTGATTTGGAAACGATCGGACAAAGTCGTGGTGCCAACTTCACGTACGTCTACTATAGTAGATTCTCTAAAAATAACAAAGAAGTTGGTAAATCAAATTGGGAAATAAATAGAGTGAAGAATAAGATATTGGAATAATTCAAGCAGAATTAAATAAAAATAATTCTGTAGGAAAAGAACCTAGCCTAACCAGTTACGAGAAAAATGTAAGTAAAAATGTCTGACATTAAAATTTCATAACAACGGTAAACTGCTACTATGATACAAATTTGAAAATTCACAACTCATATTTTTTTATCTCCTTATTACGTCCATGACGATTAGTTTGATTGCTAATTACAGTGATAAATATTGTATAGTACACTTTTGGTGGTCACTAGCGTCAGAATTAAATGTGTATTCATAGACATTTCACACTGCGTCGATAATGTTATCAACTAATTTTTTTTCTTACAAACAGCTAGGGTTATCGCCTATCGGGGAGCGCAGTACAAAATCATTAGTAAACGTTGAAGATAACGGGCAGTTCAATGTTGACGGTGCACATACACCGCAGCAATCGGTATTCTTGAAACGTAAAATCACGAAAAAAAGATGTGTTCGTAGTTTACGTACAAGCGTGTCAGAAATAAAGATGTATTCGTCGACGTTTAACACACCGCGTCGATGAAGTCGACGTTAACACTAATATGTTTCTTACAAACGTCATATTCGGGGAGCGCAGTAAAAAAATCATTTGTAAACGTCAAAGATGACGATTGACAGGTGGTTCACTGTTGTCGGTACACATACACTGCATCAGTCGATTTTCGTGAAACGTAGTATACTAAAATTATGAAATCAGAAGTGTTCAAAGTTGACGTTCGCGTCTGCGCTTTTTTAACTTACTATTTATATATATATATTTTTTATACATAAAATATAATTGCAAGGTACTGGGTGGGGATAACCCACCAGTGCGGGCATAGGCGCCGCCAGGAATTTTATCAGGGCGGTGCATCGTGCAAATAGGTATACACTAATTTCTAAATAATGCTTATACACTTAATAATAATAATAATAGTTAAATACGTAATATAGTATAATATAATGTAGACAATTTTACACCGTCGACAGTGTTTATCACGAATCGTTAAATCACGAAATCAGTAGTGTTCACTGTTCATAGTTAACTTTGGCACATGTACTATACGCGTATAGCGCAGTATGGTTGAAATAATACATTTTTGCGATTTTACATATTTTACAGTCGGTTTCCGGAGTCACAAAATAATTTATGCTCATAGTTAACGTTCAGGCATGCGGGTTACGCGTATAACGTAGTATGATTGAAATAGTACATTTATGCGATTTTACATTACTCGAAATTCAGAATGGACAGTACACAGTAAACTGTACACCGTCAATAATCGGTTTTACGAAAAAATCGCGAAATCAGTGGCTTATAGTTGACGGTCGAGCATGAACGTAACGCCCATAGCGTTCCATTTAAAAATAGGCGATTTAGCGATATTACGTTTCTTGATTTTCAGAATCGACTGTACACTTTAGGCGGTCACCACCAATGTCTGACTTAAATGTGTATTCGTCGACGTTTAAAACACCTCGTCGATGAATTCGACGTTGTCACTAACATGTTTCTTACAAACGTGATATTCGGGGAGTGCATCACTACAAAATCATTTTTAAACGTCGACGATGACGGGCGGTCTACTGTTAACGGTACACATACACCGCAGCAGTCGGTGTCCGTGAAACGTAAAATTATGAATTCATAAGTGTTCACAGTTTACGTTCGCGCATGTGTGATATGCGTGCAGCGTAGTAGGTTCACTGTTGACGGGACAGTCGGTACACTACACCGCAGTAGTCGGTGTTCGTGAAACGTAAAATTATGAAATCAGAAGTGTTCAAAGTTGACGTTCGCGTCTGCGCTTTTTTAACTTACTATTTATATATATATATTTTTTATACATAAAATATAATTGCAAGGTACTGGGTGGGGATAACCCACCAGTGCGGGCATAGGCGCCGCCAGGAATTTTATCAGGGCGGTGCATCGTGCAAATAGGTATACACTAATTTCTAAATAATGCTTATACACTTAATAATAATAATAATAGTTAAATACGTAATATAGTATAATATAATGTAGACAATTTTACACCGTCGACAGTGTTTATCACGAATCGTTAAATCACGAAATCAGTAGTGTTCACTGTTCATAGTTAACTTTGGCACATGTACTATACGCGTATAGCGCAGTATGGTTGAAATAATACATTTTTGCGATTTTACATATTTTACAGTCGGTTTCCGGAGTCACAAAATAATTTATGCTCATAGTTAACGTTCAGGCATGCGGGTTACGCGTATAACGTAGTATGATTGAAATAGTACATTTATGCGATTTTACATTACTCGAAATTCAGAATGGACAGTACACAGTAAACTGTACACCGTCAATAATCGGTTTTACGAAAAAATCGCGAAATCAGTGGCTTATAGTTGACGGTCGAGCATGAACGTAACGCCCATAGCGTTCCATTTAAAAATAGGCGATTTAGCGATATTACGTTTCTTGATTTTCAGAATCGACTGTACACTTTAGGCGGTCACCACCAATGTCTGACTTAAATGTGTATTCGTCGACGTTTAAACACCTCGTCGATGAATTCGACGTTGTCACTAACATGTTTCTTACAAACGTGATATTCGGGGAGTGCATCACTACAAAAATCATTTTTAAACGTCGACGATGACGGGCGGTCTACTGTTAACGGTACACATACACCGCAGCAGTCGGTGTCCGTGAAACGTAAAATTATGAATTCATAAGTGTTCACAGTTTACGTTCGCGCATGTGTGATATGCGTGCAGCGTAGTAGGTTCACTGTTGACGGGACAGTCGGTACACTACACCGCAGTAGTCGGTGTTCGTGAAACGTAAAATTATGAAATCAGAAGTGTTCAAAGTTGACGTTCGCGTCTGCGCTTTTTTAACTTACTATTTATATATATATATTTTTTATACATAAAATATAATTGCAAGGTACTGGGTGGGGATAACCCACCAGTGCGGGCATAGGCGCCGCCAGGAATTTTATCAGGGCGGTGCATCGTGCAAATAGGTATACACTAATTTCTAAATAATGCTTATACACTTAATAATAATAATAATAGTTAAATACGTAATATAGTATAATATAATGTAGACAATTTTACACCGTCGACAGTGTTTATCACGAATCGTTAAATCACGAAATCAGTAGTGTTCACTGTTCATAGTTAACTTTGGCACATGTACTATACGCGTATAGCGCAGTATGGTTGAAATAATACATTTTTGCGATTTTACATATTTTACAGTCGGTTTCCGGAGTCACAAAATAATTTATGCTCATAGTTAACGTTCAGGCATGCGGGTTACGCGTATAACGTAGTATGATTGAAATAGTACATTTATGCGATTTTACATTACTCGAAATTCAGAATGGACAGTACACAGTAAACTGTACACCGTCAATAATCGGTTTTACGAAAAAATCGCGAAATCAGTGGCTTATAGTTGACGGTCGAGCATGAACGTAACGCCCATAGCGTTCCATTTAAAAATAGGCGATTTAGCGATATTACGTTTCTTGATTTTCAGAATCGACTGTACACTTTAGGCGGTCACCACCAATGTCTGACTTAAATGTGAATTCGTCGACGTTTAAACACCTCGTCGATGAATTCGACGTTGTCACTAACATGTTTCTTACAAACGTGATATTCGGGGAGTGCATCACTACAAAAATCATTTTTAAACGTCGACGATGACGGGCGGTCTACTGTTAACGGTACACATACACCGCAGCAGTCGGTGTCCGTGAAACGTAAAATTATGAATTCATAAGTGTTCACAGTTTACGTTCGCGCATGTGTGATATGCGTGCAGCGTAGTAGGTTCACTGTTGACGGGACAGTCGGTACACTACACCGCAGTAGTCGGTGTTCGTGAAACGTAAAATTATGAAATCAGAAGTGTTCAAAGTTGACGTTCGCGTCTGCGCTTTTTTAACTTACTATTTATATATATATATTTTTTATACATAAAATATAATTGCAAGGTACTGGGTGGGGATAACCCACCAGTGCGGGCATAGGCGCCGCCAGGAATTATATCAGGGCGGTGCATCGTGCAAATAGGTATACACTAATTTCTAAATAATGCTTATACACTTAATAATAATAATAATAGTTAAATACGTAATATAGTATAATATAATGTAGAAAATTTTACACCGTCGACAGTGTTTATCACTAATCGTTAAATCACGAAATCAGTAGTGTTCACTGTTCATAGTTAACTTTGGCACATGTACTATACGCGTATAGCGCAGTATGGTTGAAATAATACATTTTTGCGATTTTACATATTTTACAGTCGGTTTCCGGAGTCACAAAATAATTTATGCTCATAGTTAACGTTCAGGCATGCGGGTTACGCGTATAACGTAGTATGATTGAAATAGTACATTTATGCGATTTTACATTACTCGAAATTCAGAATGGACAGTACACAGTAAACTGTACACCGTCAATAATCGGTTTTACGAAAAAATCGCGAAATCAGTGGCTTATAGTTGACGGTCGAGCATGAACGTAACGCCCATAGCGTTCCATTTAAAAATAGGCGATTTAGCGATATTACGTTTCTTGATTTTCAGAATCGACTGTACACTTTAGGCGGTCACCACCAATGTCTGACTTAAATGTGTATTCGTCGACGTTTAAACACCTCGTCGATGAATTCGACGTTGTCACTAACATGTTTCTTACAAACGTGATATTCGGGGAGTGCATCACTACAAAAATCATTTTTAAACGTCGACGATGACGGGCGGTCTACTGTTAACGGTACACATACACCGCAGCAGTCGGTGTCCGTGAAACGTAAAATTATGAATTCATAAGTGTTCACAGTTTACGTTCGCGCATGTGTGATATGCGTGCAGCGTAGTAGGTTCACTGTTGACGGGACAGTCGGTACACTACACCGCAGTAGTCGGTGTTCGTGAAACGTAAAATTATGAAATCAGAAGTGTTCAAAGTTGACGTTCGCGTCTGCGCTTTTTTAACTTACTATTTATATATATATATATTTTATACATAAAATATAATTGCAAGGTACTGGGTGGGGATAACCCACCAGTGCGGGCATAGGCGCCGCCAGGAATTTTATCAGGGCGGTGCATCGTGCAAATAGGTATACACTAATTTCTAAATAATGCTTATACACTTAATAATAATAATAATAGTTAAATACGTAATATAGTATAATATAATGTAGACAATTTTACACCGTCGACAGTGTTTATCACGAATCGTTAAATCACGAAATCAGTAGTGTTCACTGTTCATAGTTAACTTTGGCACATGTACTATACGCGTATAGCGCAGTATGGTTGAAATAATACATTTTTGCGATTTTACATATTTTACAGTCGGTTTCCGGAGTCACAAAATAATTTATGCTCATAGTTAACGTTCAGGCATGCGGGTTACGCGTATAACGTAGTATGATTGAAATAGTACATTTATGCGATTTTACATTACTCGAAATTCAGAATGGACAGTACACAGTAAACTGTACACCGTCAATAATCGGTTTTACGAAAAAATCGCGAAATCAGTGGCTTATAGTTGACGGTCGAGCATGAACGTAACGCCCATAGCGTTCCATTTAAAAATAGGCGATTTAGCGATATTACGTTTCTTGATTTTCAGAATCGACTGTACACTTTAGGCGGTCACCACCAATGTCTGACTTAAATGTGTATTCGTCGACGTTTAAACACCTCGTCGATGAATTCGACGTTGTCACTAACATGTTTCTTACAAACGTGATATTCGGGGAGTGCATCACTACAAAAATCATTTTTAAACGTCGACGATGACGGGCGGTCTACTGTTAACGGTACACATACACCGCAGCAGTCGGTGTCCGTGAAACGTAAAATTATGAATTCATAAGTGTTCACAGTTTACGTTCGCGCATGTGTGATATGCGTGCAGCGTAGTAGGTTCACTGTTGACGGGACAGTCGGTACACTACACCGCAGTAGTCGGTGTTCGTGAAACGTAAAATTATGAAATCAGAAGTGTTCATAGTTGACGTTCACGCATGCGTTTTGTGTACGGCATGTTATAATACGGTTCAAATAGGATATTTAAACGTTTTTATCGGTAATCTCTTTGAAACGCTTGTCGTCCTGAAAATGAATTTTTTTTTTTTAATTTTACATCGCGCACATTGCGATCGCATTTAAAAGAACCGTCATCTATATACGGCTTTAGTTTGTATAAGGAGGTTGTAACAAAAGCATATTTTCCACCGATTCGGGTACGACTGCAGCGATATAGCACGTTCGTTTATAAAATATTTGTATGACGTCAACGTTGACGTCATATATTTTCGTAGCCGTAATGTTAGTAATAACAATAACTACCGGTCGTTCTATCGTCTATAAAAGGATGCCACACACAAGGACAGATTCATTATACTCGGCACTTTTCATCATGCGTGTACATCACGTTATTATTTTTTACAAGTTTACATTAATTTTGATTTCTTTAATTTATGCAAGTTCCGTATGTGTTTGATGTACTACTGATTCAGGTGTGTATTTTGCTTCAGCAATCATTGCAGTTGTATATTCGTAAGAACTCGCGCACCTCGACGTTCCGCGACATCCAAGTCCTGCTTGTGGTGTCTGCGACGCCGAGTGTGTTTTAAGTGCGCGGGTTGCGTTCCGCAGAAGTGGCAGTACGTGCGTACGTTTGACTTAGTGCGCAGATGGCATGGTTCCCGAGACCCGACGATCGGTCAGCGCGCGTCCGTCACGCGGCGGATCGCGCCCCGGTCAAGGGTCCCGCGTTACGGGTGTATCGCTATTAGCTGCCCGTCTCGCGTGCCACTATGATGGTCTTACAACGCGCGCGTCTCTGGCCCGTATCCGATCACGTTCGGTGGCTGCGACGTCGTTGAATGACATACAAACTGTAACTGATTTGTTGTAAACAAAAAAAATACACACAAATCATACCGTATGCGAACATTACGTGTACAGATACATTGATGCACTGCTAAAAAGTTAAGGTTTTTTCACAACTCCCTTTTAATTGACACAAACCATACACGTAAATATTTGTTAACACTATAGTTTGAAACAAGGTCTTTATCAGGTATACACACTAAAGTCGACCACCGGCAGCACGAAACACAGTACACCCAAACCGAAGTTTCGTGTTCGTCTACCGTAATATTACAATATTGACACATTTCTGACATCGAGTCAAAGTATATACATGCCACATTCATATTCAGCCGATTGAGTAGGTAATCCTGGTTGGTTATATGCAGTTTTGGTGTGAATAGGTTCTTATGGACTCCATCATTCTTAATCAACATGTACCGGCACATTAATTCTAAACAGTTTAGTGAGGCTTGGAAAGTTGGAAATAATCTTAATTGCTTGCTTATGGGGGTTTATAGGATCGATTACTAAACATGTAAATTTAGAATAATCTATAAAAGTGCTACCAACGAATGATTTTTTTCGTTACAAAACAAGATTTTGTTGGGATAATATTATTTTATCATATATGTAATTCAAATTGTTTTAATTACTACTTATCGAAAAAATCGAAACTCCACACAGAAGGGGCGATTTGTAAATTAAATACAAACATATGTAAACAAACACTACAGCTATTAGCTATATTAATATCACATCACATTACCAACACAGTGGGTAGGATATGTAGTGGTGATTATGGTCGAATGTTTTGTGTAGGTTATTTATTTTACTTTTAACTTAGTTATGACTTTATGAGTATATGTGTAAACATCAAAAACCTAATATGTTTTTGTATCTAAATTTTTGTACAAAATAATAATATCGCATTTCAATGTGTAATCATCGACGATTATATTTACATAAATAATATAAACATTATGATGATGTCAAACGACAAAATAGTTTAAAATTAAAATCAGAAGGGTGATGACAATATTATTATTGTTATAGGAGTATTTTGCGACAGTACGCGGTGTCTGTAGAAGAGACACGGTAAAGTAAAAATTTATTGTACAATCTCATATTCCTCGTGGTGAACCATGTTCTACCTTGATCAGCGCCGTAACGCGTGGACGCCGGAACTACAACCACGTACCGTCTAATGAAAAACGATTATATTCTACGAGACATCGTCGTACATTTCGCTACCATTAGGCCAGTAACACGCAAAAGCGTAAAAATAATACTTCAGGTTACTGCGGAATATCCTGAGATAGATTCCTTGGCAAAGTACATTATACCACATTATCATTGATACTATCGATGTAAACGATGTATAACGGAATTGGAAAACACAATAAAAATAAATTATTATAGGTGTATAAACTTTTGTATTTTAATAAAAATGGCACGATACAGAAATCAGTTTAAATAAGAAAAAAAATAATAATATACATTAATAAAACTAGAATATAAAAAATTCAAAAAAATAAAGTATAAGTTTTATTCATTTTATTTGATATTTAATAGAGTTGTAATACAGTAGATTAGCATTAACGATGGGAGCGACGTTTTGCACGACGAATTATTCGAGCAGCGCGTCGGCGTGTATAAGTAGAACGTATCATAATGATCTTTAAACTATACCACTGTATTTGAACTTCATCAACCTCCATAGGTGTTTCGGTAGTTTCATTAACTTCATCAACCTCCATAAGAGTTTCGGTAGTGTCACTTATCCAATCATGTGTTATCCTTAACTGTCCGGACAAGTCCAACTGTATTTGTGAGTCTGTACTTTTTATGTTGAGCATGTTGAATTGAATCTGTAATGATTCTACGTTGCTCTCGTCGTATACGTTAAGGACATCCATCGCTGTTGTAACTGCAGTTATGTTTTCGTGATCTAAAGTGCTGGCGTAACGTAACCACTGCAATAGTCTATAATATTCAACGATTTTCGATGATGAACTCTACTCCGGTTCATTTCAAAATATATACTGACTATACATCTTAAAGGATACGTCGTTTTATAGTTATGTAACTATAATATGTATACCGATACTGTATCAAATATGAACATTTTTTTAAAAAATACAGGGATATACGACTAGAGCAAATAAACCGTATAAGCGTATTAACAGTCAATATTTTCCCAAAGTTTTGAGTATAAACTTGTTTCTAAAGATTGGTGAATTCAACCCCATCTCACAAAACAAAAATATCATTGTCGTCGTCGAATGGTAACGACTAACGATACCGAAAATTACACATTACACCGTCAACAGAAGGTTTTCATAAAACGTAAAAACACAAAATTAGCAGTATTCATAGTTGCCGTTCACGCATGCAAGTTACGCGTGCAGCGTAGTACAACGGTTCAAACACGGCGGGTGATTTAGGGATTTTACGTTTCTCGATTTTCATAGTTGACGGTACAATTTTACATCGTTGACAGTCGTTTTTCACGAATCGTTAAGCCACGAAATCAGTAGTGTTCACTGTTCATAGTTAACTTTGGCGCATGTACTATACGCGTATAGCGCAGTATGGTTGAAATAATACATTTTTACGATTTTACATATTTTACAGTCGGTTTCCGAAGTCACAAAATAATTTGTGCTCATAGTTAACGTTCAGGCATGCGGGTTACGCGTATAACGTAGTATGGTTCAAATAGTGCATTTATGCGATTTTACGTTACTCGAGTAACAGAGTCGACAGTATACACTAAACATCGTCAACAGTCGGTTATCGTGAAATGTTAAGTCACAAAATAATTTGTTTTCATAGATGATGTTTGCGCATGCCCCTTATGTGTATAGCGTAGTATGATTGAAATAGTACATTTATACGATTTTACATTACTCGAAATTCAGAATGGACAGTACACAGTAAACTGTACACCGTCAATAATCGGTTTTACGAAAAAATCGCGAAATCAGTGGCTTATAGTTGACGGTCGAGCATGAACGTAACGCCCATAGCGTTCCATTTAAAAATAGGCGATTTAGCGATATTACGTTTCTTGATTTTCAGAATCGACTGTACACTTTAGGCGGTCACCACCAATGTCTGACTTAAATGTGTATTCGTCGACGTTTAAACACCTCGTCGATGAATTCGACGTTGTCACTAACATGTTTCTTACAAACGTGATATTCGGGGAGTGCATCACTACAAAAATCATTTTTAAACGTCGACGATGACGGGCGGTCTACTGTTAACGGTACACATACACCGCAGCAGTCGGTGTCCGTGAAACGTAAAATTATGAATTCATAAGTGTTCACAGTTGACGTTCGCGTCTGCGCTTTTTTAACTTACTATTTATATATATATATATTTTATACATAAAATATAATTGCAAGGTACTGGGTGGGGATAACCCACCAGTGCGGGCATAGGCGCCGCCAGGAATTTTATCAGGGCGGTGCATCGTGCAAATAGGTATACACTAATTTCTAAATAATGCTTATACACTTAATAATAATAATAATAGTTAAATACGTAATATAGTATAATATAATGTAGACAATTTTACACCGTCGACAGTGTTTATCACGAATCGTTAAATCACGAAATCAGTAGTGTTCACTGTTCATAGTTAACTTTGGCACATGTACTATACGCGTATAGCGCAGTATGGTTGAAATAATACATTTTTGCGATTTTACATATTTTACAGTCGGTTTCCGGAGTCACAAAATAATTTATGCTCATAGTTAACGTTCAGGCATGCGGGTTACGCGTATAACGTAGTATGATTGAAATAGTACATTTATGCGATTTTACATTACTCGAAATTCAGAATGGACAGTACACAGTAAACTGTACACCGTCAATAATCGGTTTTACGAAAAAATCGCGAAATCAGTGGCTTATAGTTGACGGTCGAGCATGAACGTAACGCCCATAGCGTTCCATTTAAAAATAGGCGATTTAGCGATATTACGTTTCTTGATTTTCAGAATCGACTGTACACTTTAGGCGGTCACCACCAATGTCTGACTTAAATGTGTATTCGTCGACGTTTAAACACCTCGTCGATGAATTCGACGTTGTCACTAACATGTTTCTTACAAACGTGATATTCGGGGAGTGCATCACTACAAAAATCATTTTTAAACGTCGACGATGACGGGCGGTCTACTGTTAACGGTACACATACACCGCAGCAGTCGGTGTCCGTGAAACGTAAAATTATGAATTCATAAGTGTTCACAGTTTACGTTCGCGCATGTGTGATATGCGTGCAGCGTAGTAGGTTCACTGTTGACGGGACAGTCGGTACACTACACCGCAGTAGTCGGTGTTCGTGAAACGTAAAATTATGAAATCAGAAGTGTTCATAGTTGACGTTCACGCATGCGTTTTGTGTACGGCATGTTATAATACGGTTCAAATAGGATATTTAAACGTTTTTATCGGTAATCTCTTTGAAACGCTTGTCGTCCTGAAAATGAATTTTTTTTTTTTAATTTTACATCGCGCACATTGCGATCGCATTTAAAAGAACCGTCATCTATATACGGCTTTAGTTTGTATAAGGAGGTTGTAACAAAGCATATTTTCCACCGATTCGGGTACGACTGCAGCGATATAGCACGTTCGTTTATAAAATATTTGTATGACGTCAACGTTGACGTCATATATTTTCGTAGCCGTAATGTTAGTAATAACAATAACTACCGGTCGTTCTATCGTCTATAAAAGGATGCCACACACAAGGACAGATTCATTATACTCGGCACTTTTCATCATGCGTGTACATCACGTTATTATTTTTTACAAGTTTACATTAATTTTGATTTCTTTAATTTATGCAAGTTCCGTATGTGTTTGATGTACTACTGATTCAGGTGTGTATTTTGCTTCAGCAATCATTGCAGTTGTATATTCGTAAGAACTCGCGCACCTCGACGTTCCGCGACATCCAAGTCCTGCTTGTGGTGTCTGCGACGCCGAGTGTGTTTTAAGTGCGCGGGTTGCGTTCCGCAGAAGTGGCAGTACGTGCGTACGTTTGACTTAGTGCGCAGATGGCATGGTTCCCGAGACCCGACGATCGGTCAGCGCGCGTCCGTCACGCGGCGGATCGCGCCCCGGTCAAGGGTCCCGCGTTACGGGTGTATCGCTATTAGCTGCCCGTCTCGCGTGCCACTATGATGGTCTTACAACGCGCGCGTCTCTGGCCCGTATCCGATCACGTTCGGTGGCTGCGACGTCGTTGAATGACATACAAACTGTAACTGATTTGTTGTAAACAAAAAAAATACACACAAATCATACCGTATGCGAACATTACGTGTACAGATACATTGATGCACTGCTAAAAAGTTAAGGTTTTTTTCACAACTCCCTTTTAATTGACACAAACCATACACGTAAATATTTGTTAACACTATAGTTTGAAACAAGGTCTTTATCAGGTATACACACTAAAGTCGACCACCGGCAGCACGAAACACAGTACACCCAAACCGAAGTTTCGTGTTCGTCTACCGTAATATTACAATATTGACACATTTCTGACATCGAGTCAAAGTATATACATGCCACATTCATATTCAGCCGATTGAGTAGGTAATCCTGGTTGGTTATATGCAGTTTTGGTGTGAATAGGTTCTTATGGACTCCATCATTCTTAATCAACATGTACCGGCACATTAATTCTAAACAGTTTAGTGAGGCTTGGAAAGTTGGAAATAATCTTAATTGCTTGCTTATGGGGGTTTATAGGATCGATTACTAAACATGTAAATTTAGAATAATCTATAAAAGTGCTACCAACGAATGATTTTTTTCGTTACAAAACAAGATTTTGTTGGGATAATATTATTTTATCATATATGTAATTCAAATTGTTTTAATTACTACTTATCGAAAAAATCGAAACTCCACACAGAAGGGGCGATTTGTAAATTAAATACAAACATATGTAAACAAACACTACAGCTATTAGCTATATTAATATCACATCACATTACCAACACAGTGGGTAGGATATGTAGTGGTGATTATGGTCGAATGTTTTGTGTAGGTTATTTATTTTACTTTTAACTTAGTTATGACTTTATGAGTATATGTGTAAACATCAAAAACCTAATATGTTTTTGTATCTAAATTTTTGTACAAAATAATAATATCGCATTTCAATGTGTAATCATCGACGATTATATTTACATAAATAATATAAACATTATGATGATGTCAAACGACAAAATAGTTTAAAATTAAAATCAGAAGGGTGATGACAATATTATTATTGTTATAGGAGTATTTTGCGACAGTACGCGGTGTCTGTAGAAGAGACACGGTAAAGTAAAAATTTATTGTACAATCTCATATTCCTCGTGGTGAACCATGTTCTACCTTGATCAGCGCCGTAACGCGTGGACGCCGGAACTACAACCACGTACCGTCTAATGAAAAACGATTATATTCTACGAGACATCGTCGTACATTTCGCTACCATTAGGCCAGTAACACGCAAAAGCGTAAAAATAATACTTCAGGTTACTGCGGAATATCCTGAGATAGATTCCTTGGCAAAGTACATTATACCACATTATCATTGATACTATCGATGTAAACGATGTATAACGGAATTGGAAAACACAATAAAAATAAATTATTATAGGTGTATAAACTTTTGTATTTTAATAAAAATGGCACGATACAGAAATCAGTTTAAATAAGAAAAAAAATAATAATATACATTAATAAAACTAGAATATAAAAAATTCAAAAAAATAAAGTATAAGTTTTATTCATTTTATTTGATATTTAATAGAGTTGTAATACAGTAGATTAGCATTAACGATGGGAGCGACGTTTTGCACGACGAATTATTCGAGCAGCGCGTCGGCGTGTATAAGTAGAACGTATCATAATGATCTTTAAACTATACCACTGTATTTGAACTTCATCAACCTCCATAGGTGTTTCGGTAGTTTCATTAACTTCATCAACCTCCATAAGAGTTTCGGTAGTGTCACTTATCCAATCATGTGTTATCCTTAACTGTCCGGACAAGTCCAACTGTATTTGTGAGTCTGTACTTTTTATGTTGAGCATGTTGAATTGAATCTGTAATGATTCTACGTTGCTCTCGTCGTATACGTTAAGGACATCCATCGCTGTTGTAACTGCAGTTATGTTTTCGTGATCTAAAGTGCTGGCGTAACGTAACCACTGCAATAGTCTATAATATTCAACGATTTTCGATGATGAACTCTACTCCGGTTCATTTCAAAATATATACTGACTATACATCTTAAAGGATACGTCGTTTTATAGTTATGTAACTATAATATGTATACCGATACTGTATCAAATATGAACATTTTTTTAAAAAATACAGGGATATACGACTAGAGCAAATAAACCGTATAAGCGTATTAACAGTCAATATTTTCCCAAAGTTTTGAGTATAAACTTGTTTCTAAAAATTGGTGAATTCAACCCCATCTCACAAAACAAAAATATCATTGTCGTCGTCGAATGGTAACGACTAACGATACCGAAAATTACACATTACACCGTCAACAGAAGGTTTTCATAAAACGTAAAAACACAAAATTAGCAGTATTCATAGTTGCCGTTCACGCATGCAAGTTACGCGTGCAGCGTAGTACAACGGTTCAAACACGGCGGGTGATTTAGGGATTTTACGTTTCTCGATTTTCATAGTTGACGGTACAATTTTACATCGTTGACAGTCGTTTTTCACGAATCGTTAAGCCACGAAATCAGTAGTGTTCACTGTTCATAGTTAACTTTGGCGCATGTACTATACGCGTATAGCGCAGTATGGTTGAAATAATACATTTTTACGATTTTACATATTTTACAGTCGGTTTCCGAAGTCACAAAATAATTTGTGCTCATAGTTAACGTTCAGGCATGCGGGTTACGCGTATAACGTAGTATGGTTCAAATAGTGCATTTATGCGATTTTACGTTACTCGAGTAACAGAGTCGACAGTATACACTAAACATCGTCAACAGTCGGTTATCGTGAAATGTTAAGTCACAAAATAATTTGTTTTCATAGATGATGTTTGCGCATGCCCCTTATGTGTATAGCGTAGTATGATTGAAATAGTACATTTATACGATTTTACATTACTCGAAATTCAGAATGGACAGTACACAGTAAACTGTACACCGTCAATAATCGGTTTTACGAAAAAATCGCGAAATCAGTGGCTTATAGTTGACGGTCGAGCATGAACGTAACGCCCATAGCGTTCCATTTAAAAATAGGCGATTTAGCGATATTACGTTTCTTGATTTTCAGAATCGACTGTACACTTTAGGCGGTCACCACCAATGTCTGACTTAAATGTGTATTCGTCGACGTTTAAACACCTCGTCGATGAATTCGACGTTGTCACTAACATGTTTCTTACAAACGTGATATTCGGGGAGTGCATCACTACAAAAATCATTTTTAAACGTCGACGATGACGGGCGGTCTACTGTTAACGGTACACATACACCGCAGCAGTCGGTGTCCGTGAAACGTAAAATTATGAATTCATAAGTGTTCACAGTTGACGTTCGCGTCTGCGCTTTTTTAACTTACTATTTATATATATATATTTTTTATACATAAAATATAATTGCAAGGTACTGGGTGGGGATAACCCACCAGTGCGGGCATAGGCGCCGCCAGGAATTTTATCAGGGCGGTGCATCGTGCAAATAGGTATACACTAATTTCTAAATAATGCTTATACACTTAATAATAATAATAATAGTTAAATACGTAATATAGTATAATATAATGTAGACAATTTTACACCGTCGACAGTGTTTATCACGAATCGTTAAATCACGAAATCAGTAGTGTTCACTGTTCATAGTTAACTTTGGCACATGTACTATACGCGTATAGCGCAGTATGGTTGAAATAATACATTTTTGCGATTTTACATATTTTACAGTCGGTTTCCGGAGTCACAAAATAATTTATGCTCATAGTTAACGTTCAGGCATGCGGGTTACGCGTATAACGTAGTATGATTGAAATAGTACATTTATGCGATTTTACATTACTCGAAATTCAGAATGGACAGTACACAGTAAACTGTACACCGTCAATAATCGGTTTTACGAAAAAATCGCGAAATCAGTGGCTTATAGTTGACGGTCGAGCATGAACGTAACGCCCATAGCGTTCCATTTAAAAATAGGCGATTTAGCGATATTACGTTTCTTGATTTTCAGAATCGACTGTACACTTTAGGCGGTCACCACCAATGTCTGACTTAAATGTGTATTCGTCGACGTTTAAACACCTCGTCGATGAATTCGACGTTGTCACTAACATGTTTCTTACAAACGTGATATTCGGGGAGTGCATCACTACAAAAATCATTTTTAAACGTCGACGATGACGGGCGGTCTACTGTTAACGGTACACATACACCGCAGCAGTCGGTGTCCGTGAAACGTAAAATTATGAATTCATAAGTGTTCACAGTTTACGTTCGCGCATGTGTGATATGCGTGCAGCGTAGTAGGTTCACTGTTGACGGGACAGTCGGTACACTACACCGCAGTAGTCGGTGTTCGTGAAACGTAAAATTATGAAATCAGAAGTGTTCATAGTTGACGTTCACGCATGCGTTTTGTGTACGGCATGTTATAATACGGTTCAAATAGGATATTTAAACGTTTTTATCGGTAATCTCTTTGAAACGCTTGTCGTCCTGAAAATGAATTTTTTTTTTTTAATTTTACATCGCGCACATTGCGATCGCATTTAAAAGAACCGTCATCTATATACGGCTTTAGTTTGTATAAGGAGGTTGTAACAAAAGCATATTTTCCACCGATTCGGGTACGACTGCAGCGATATAGCACGTTCGTTTATAAAATATTTGTATGACGTCAACGTTGACGTCATATATTTTCGTAGCCGTAATGTTAGTAATAACAATAACTACCGGTCGTTCTATCGTCTATAAAAGGATGCCACACACAAGGACAGATTCATTATACTCGGCACTTTTCATCATGCGTGTACATCACGTTATTATTTTTTACAAGTTTACATTAATTTTGATTTCTTTAATTTATGCAAGTTCCGTATGTGTTTGATGTACTACTGATTCAGGTGTGTATTTTGCTTCAGCAATCATTGCAGTTGTATATTCGTAAGAACTCGCGCACCTCGACGTTCCGCGACATCCAAGTCCTGCTTGTGGTGTCTGCGACGCCGAGTGTGTTTTAAGTGCGCGGGTTGCGTTCCGCAGAAGTGGCAGTACGTGCGTACGTTTGACTTAGTGCGCAGATGGCATGGTTCCCGAGACCCGACGATCGGTCAGCGCGCGTCCGTCACGCGGCGGATCGCGCCCCGGTCAAGGGTCCCGCGTTACGGGTGTATCGCTATTAGCTGCCCGTCTCGCGTGCCACTATGATGGTCTTACAACGCGCGCGTCTCTGGCCCGTATCCGATCACGTTCGGTGGCTGCGACGTCGTTGAATGACATACAAACTGTAACTGATTTGTTGTAAACAAAAAAAATACACACAAATCATACCGTATGCGAACATTACGTGTACAGATACATTGATGCACTGCTAAAAAGTTAAGGTTTTTTTCACAACTCCCTTTTAATTGACACAAACCATACACGTAAATATTTGTTAACACTATAGTTTGAAACAAGGTCTTTATCAGGTATACACACTAAAGTCGACCACCGGCAGCACGAAACACAGTACACCCAAACCGAAGTTTCGTGTTCGTCTACCGTAATATTACAATATTGACACATTTCTGACATCGAGTCAAAGTATATACATGCCACATTCATATTCAGCCGATTGAGTAGGTAATCCTGGTTGGTTATATGCAGTTTTGGTGTGAATAGGTTCTTATGGACTCCATCATTCTTAATCAACATGTACCGGCACATTAATTCTAAACAGTTTAGTGAGGCTTGGAAAGTTGGAAATAATCTTAATTGCTTGCTTATGGGGGTTTATAGGATCGATTACTAAACATGTAAATTTAGAATAATCTATAAAAGTGCTACCAACGAATGATTTTTTTCGTTACAAAACAAGATTTTGTTGGGATAATATTATTTTATCATATATGTAATTCAAATTGTTTTAATTACTACTTATCGAAAAAATCGAAACTCCACACAGAAGGGGCGATTTGTAAATTAAATACAAACATATGTAAACAAACACTACAGCTATTAGCTATATTAATATCACATCACATTACCAACACAGTGGGTAGGATATGTAGTGGTGATTATGGTCGAATGTTTTGTGTAGGTTATTTATTTTACTTTTAACTTAGTTATGACTTTATGAGTATATGTGTAAACATCAAAAACCTAATATGTTTTTGTATCTAAATTTTTGTACAAAATAATAATATCGCATTTCAATGTGTAATCATCGACGATTATATTTACATAAATAATATAAACATTATGATGATGTCAAACGACAAAATAGTTTAAAATTAAAATCAGAAGGGTGATGACAATATTATTATTGTTATAGGAGTATTTTGCGACAGTACGCGGTGTCTGTAGAAGAGACACGGTAAAGTAAAAATTTATTGTACAATCTCATATTCCTCGTGGTGAACCATGTTCTACCTTGATCAGCGCCGTAACGCGTGGACGCCGGAACTACAACCACGTACCGTCTAATGAAAAACGATTATATTCTACGAGACATCGTCGTACATTTCGCTACCATTAGGCCAGTAACACGCAAAAGCGTAAAAATAATACTTCAGGTTACTGCGGAATATCCTGAGATAGATTCCTTGGCAAAGTACATTATACCACATTATCATTGATACTATCGATGTAAACGATGTATAACGGAATTGGAAAACACAATAAAAATAAATTATTATAGGTGTATAAACTTTTGTATTTTAATAAAAATGGCACGATACAGAAATCAGTTTAAATAAGAAAAAAAATAATAATATACATTAATAAAACTAGAATATAAAAAATTCAAAAAAATAAAGTATAAGTTTTATTCATTTTATTTGATATTTAATAGAGTTGTAATACAGTAGATTAGCATTAACGATGGGAGCGACGTTTTGCACGACGAATTATTCGAGCAGCGCGTCGGCGTGTATAAGTAGAACGTATCATAATGATCTTTAAACTATACCACTGTATTTGAACTTCATCAACCTCCATAGGTGTTTCGGTAGTTTCATTAACTTCATCAACCTCCATAAGAGTTTCGGTAGTGTCACTTATCCAATCATGTGTTATCCTTAACTGTCCGGACAAGTCCAACTGTATTTGTGAGTCTGTACTTTTTATGTTGAGCATGTTGAATTGAATCTGTAATGATTCTACGTTGCTCTCGTCGTATACGTTAAGGACATCCATCGCTGTTGTAACTGCAGTTATGTTTTCGTGATCTAAAGTGCTGGCGTAACGTAACCACTGCAATAGTCTATAATATTCAACGATTTTCGATGATGAACTCTACTCCGGTTCATTTCAAAATATATACTGACTATACATCTTAAAGGATACGTCGTTTTATAGTTATGTAACTATAATATGTATACCGATACTGTATCAAATATGAACATTTTTTTAAAAAATACAGGGATATACGACTAGAGCAAATAAACCGTATAAGCGTATTAACAGTCAATATTTTCCCAAAGTTTTGAGTATAAACTTGTTTCTAAAGATTGGTGAATTCAACCCCATCTCACAAAACAAAAATATCATTGTCGTCGTCGAATGGTAACGACTAACGATACCGAAAATTACACATTACACCGTCAACAGAAGGTTTTCATAAAACGTAAAAACACAAAATTAGCAGTATTCATAGTTGCCGTTCACGCATGCAAGTTACGCGTGCAGCGTAGTACAACGGTTCAAACACGGCGGGTGATTTAGGGATTTTACGTTTCTCGATTTTCATAGTTGACGGTACAATTTTACATCGTTGACAGTCGTTTTTCACGAATCGTTAAGCCACGAAATCAGTAGTGTTCACTGTTCATAGTTAACTTTGGCGCATGTACTATACGCGTATAGCGCAGTATGGTTGAAATAATACATTTTTACGATTTTACATATTTTACAGTCGGTTTCCGAAGTCACAAAATAATTTGTGCTCATAGTTAACGTTCAGGCATGCGGGTTACGCGTATAACGTAGTATGGTTCAAATAGTGCATTTATGCGATTTTACGTTACTCGAGTAACAGAGTCGACAGTATACACTAAACATCGTCAACAGTCGGTTATCGTGAAATGTTAAGTCACAAAATAATTTGTTTTCATAGATGATGTTTGCGCATGCCCCTTATGTGTATAGCGTAGTATGATTGAAATAGTACATTTATACGATTTTACATTACTCGAAATTCAGAATGGACAGTACACAGTAAACTGTACACCGTCAATAATCGGTTTTACGAAAAAATCGCGAAATCAGTGGCTTATAGTTGACGGTCGAGCATGAACGTAACGCCCATAGCGTTCCATTTAAAAATAGGCGATTTAGCGATATTACGTTTCTTGATTTTCAGAATCGACTGTACACTTTAGGCGGTCACCACCAATGTCTGACTTAAATGTGTATTCGTCGACGTTTAAACACCTCGTCGATGAATTCGACGTTGTCACTAACATGTTTCTTACAAACGTGATATTCGGGGAGTGCATCACTACAAAAATCATTTTTAAACGTCGACGATGACGGGCGGTCTACTGTTAACGGTACACATACACCGCAGCAGTCGGTGTCCGTGAAACGTAAAATTATGAATTCATAAGTGTTCACAGTTTACGTTCGCGCATGTGTGATATGCGTGCAGCGTAGTAGGTTCACTGTTGACGGGACAGTCGGTACACTACACCGCAGTAGTCGGTGTTCGTGAAACGTAAAATTATGAAATCAGAAGTGTTCAAAGTTGACGTTCGCGTCTGCGCTTTTTTAACTTACTATTTATATATATATATTTTTTATACATAAAATATAATTGCAAGGTACTGGGTGGGGATAACCCACCAGTGCGGGCATAGGCGCCGCCAGGAATTTTATCAGGGCGGGGCATCGTGCAAATAGGTATACACTAATTTCTAAATAATGCTTATACACTTAATAATAATAATAATAGTTAAATACGTAATATAGTATAATATAATGTAGACAATTTTACACCGTCGACAGTGTTTATCACGAATCGTTAAATCACGAAATCAGTAGTGTTCACTGTTCATAGTTAACTTTGGCACATGTACTATACGCGTATAGCGCAGTATGGTTGAAATAATACATTTTTGCGATTTTACATATTTTACAGTCGGTTTCCGGAGTCACAAAATAATTTATGCTCATAGTTAACGTTCAGGCATGCGGGTTACGCGTATAACGTAGTATGATTGAAATAGTACATTTATGCGATTTTACATTACTCGAAATTCAGAATGGACAGTACACAGTAAACTGTACACCGTCAATAATCGGTTTTACGAAAAAATCGCGAAATCAGTGGCTTATAGTTGACGGTCGAGCATGAACGTAACGCCCATAGCGTTCCATTTAAAAATAGGCGATTTAGCGATATTACGTTTCTTGATTTTCAGAATCGACTGTACACTTTAGGCGGTCACCACCAATGTCTGACTTAAATGTGTATTCGTCGACGTTTAAACACCTCGTCGATGAATTCGACGTTGTCACTAACATGTTTCTTACAAACGTGATATTCGGGGAGTGCATCACTACAAAAATCATTTTTAAACGTCGACGATGACGGGCGGTCTACTGTTAACGGTACACATACACCGCAGCAGTCGGTGTCCGTGAAACGTAAAATTATGAATTCATAAGTGTTCACAGTTTACGTTCGCGCATGTGTGATATGCGTGCAGCGTA
Organism: Rhopalosiphum maidis; assembly: GCF_003676215.2. Taxonomy (NCBI): domain Eukaryota; kingdom Metazoa; phylum Arthropoda; class Insecta; order Hemiptera; family Aphididae; genus Rhopalosiphum; species Rhopalosiphum maidis. The sequence continues at coordinate 72,669,078 of NC_040879.1, forward strand.
GTAGGTTCACTGTTGATGGGACAGTCGGTACACTACACCGCAGTAGTCGGTGTTCGTGAAACGTAAAATTACGAAATCAGAATTGTCATAGTTTACGTTCACGCATGCGTTTATGTGTACGGCATATAATAATACGGTACAAATAAGGTATTTAAACGATTTTACATTACTCGAAATTCAGAGTGGACAGTACATATTAATTGTCAACAGTCGCACTCAGAGAAAATATATTTTTAATTTCTATGATTTCATTCCATTGATTTACTATTTTATTGTTTTCTTAAAATGTATGACAAATATCATCATTTCAAATATAACATAATCAATTCAAAGATATTTTCTTTAAATTAAGAATAAAAATATACAATTAAATTTTAGCAAATCCATTGATTATATTATTCAGTTTTCTTTACAATAAAGAAAAAAAATATTTTATTTTATGTTTAATTGACTTAGAACTATGAAAGATATTTTCATTTTTACGCATAATTATGATGTTAAATTAATGAAAAATAGTACTTTATTTGTTAACAAAATGGTTTATAATCAATAACTTAATACATTAAATACTTAAATAATTTTCGTCATTTTAGTATTTTTTTTTAAAAAAAATCATTATATTGAAGGAAAATTTACTTTTATCTAGTACATTAAATCTTTAGTTTAATGATATTAAGGTTATAATTTAAAAGTGGTAGTATTAATCTTATTACAATTCATATTTATTTCTATATGATTTCTTACTATGAAAGAAATAATTTCTTTAAATTGTTTATAGTCATAATTAATTTAATGGAAAATTTATTATTTTTCAAGAATTATCAGCTTCATTAATTTAATGAAATCAATAACCTGAGTATAATGAGTTGACTTCATTGGATCAAAATCATACCCGTTTTTCATTGATTTAACATGCGTTTTTCATTAATTAAATGAAATTTTTCTTTGAATGCGGTTTTACGTAAAATTGCGAAATCAGTGGTGTTTATTGTGGATAGTCGATGGCGATTTCGCCATTTTAAGTTTTTTGATTTATGAGTTAACGGTACACTTTACCCCGCGACAGTTGTTTTCGTTTTAAACGTTTGAAGAGGGATTTGTGGTAAAATTTTCTACGGCAAAAAATAACAAATAAGAAGTTTTTTATGATTTTGTTATTTTTGATTCTGAACGGAGTGATGAATATATTGATTTTACAATGATGTGTATTTATTTTATTTATTTTTGTGTCTGTCATCACGTTTTGGAGTAATAATAATGCTTCGATTTTTGACTTCAGTCACTCTTTGAAAATGAAAATTTATCTAGTTGGTACTTTGGGGTTCAAAAGCAAAAAATTTCCAGTAGTTTTCAAAAATGTCAGGAATGACCCTGACAAAATAACGAAAAAACGGGAATTTTTACGCATAACCACTTTTAGACAAAATCGATTTTTTCGATTTTGCTGTAACTCAAAAACGAATCATTATAAATACTTGAAATTTTCATCAAATGTTTATATAAACGTTATCTATTTAGGATTATTTTTTTAAAATATTTAGAATTTTTTTAAACTATCTATAAACCATTGAAATTTTCGATTTTTCTAAATTTTTTTCTCTGAATTGCCGGTAAAAAATATTTGGCTTTCCAAAAATTTTTAAAATTTAATACAAGGTTTATTATAAGTTGTATTTATCGTAGTAAAAAAAAAAATTAAAATCGTTAGTCACAATTTTTGTTTATAAGCATTTAAAGTTTAAATGTTTACAAAATATATCAAAATCGCGAAAATTTGCAAGAAATGTTGAAGTTGAAAATTCATAAAATTTTTGTGATTTATACTTAAGGTTCAAAAATCCAATACAAGGTTATCCATAAGTTTTTCTTCAAATAACTGTAAAAAAAAATTCCAGCGTCAATATAGAAAAAATTTAATGAGCGTATGAAATTTATTTTTTTACGAAATCGAGTAAAATTATAATAAATTTAAATATAGGTAATAATATAATATATCCTACTAATTATCATTGACTGACAAATACGTTATCTACTTTAGATTTAAAGCAATTTGACAATTTTATTTCATGAAATATTTATAAAACCGTTAAAAAAATTGTTAACATTTCTTTATAAATGAGTATATTGAAGATTCTTTACAATTGCAATAAAAATACAAAAAATGTAGAAAATTGCAAATTTTAGTCCGTACTTGCATGATACGCAATTTAAACTTACTTAGCAATTAATTGAAAATGTAGAAAAAAGTTGCAAATACAACAACATACGTACCCTAATTATTATCATTAGCAGTAGTGTCGACTCAAGAAAAATATCTAGTAATAATTTGTGTGAGACTTTTGATATAAATGCCGTTTAGTTCCCACTCAATTTTTTTCTTCCCAAAATGTGTTTTAAAACACTGAATAAAAAAGTTTATTTCAAAAATTCTCGCAAATCAATATTTTGCAAGGTCTTTCTTTCCAAAGTTTACGATTTTACGTATTTACACATGCATGCGCGAAACGCTGTATACTTTGCTTTCCTACGTTTTCGTTTTAATATTTAATATTAATGATTATTAATACATATTTTAGTTTTTATCCTGTGACCTACATGAGGTGGTTTTGCATAACAAGTCGAGGGATATTTTCGATTTGCTGAGCAGAACGACGAGTGCCGATACACGCGTAGTCACTGCCTAGGAATATTGCAGTGGTGTAGCCAGAATTTTTTTTCGGGGAGAGCTGATTAATTTTTGTAAAGTAAAATTTAAGGTTTTTGTAGCGATTATTTTCATAGACCATTAAGAATTAAAATAATTATCACAATACACTACAGGACTATCAATTTGGACATTATACTATAAATTTACTATATTATATTAAGTATTTATTCAATTTAAAAAAAATGGTTTAAAAAGTAAATATTTTAAATATTGGAATATCCAACAGTTTTTACATTTTCTATTTTGTTAAAGAGGGGTTGAGCTCCCGCTTCTTCGATAGCTACAGCCCGTAATACACGCGTAATTCAAATAGGCAAATCAAAAGCGTGGATTTAATACCGTGGTTAATTTTAAGTAGGGCACGGTACAGAACCAATGCATTACGGTCGCCATCGACCTCTAAACAGTCTAAACACTCTAAACCACGACGTATCAATGTATCTTGCCCAAAAGAGTTCTGGCCTTAATGAATGCTTTACTTAATGCTATAAATATTTTAATGAAAAAAATACACAGACTATAGATAATTTTTATGGAGAAGTTAATGATTCGGAGATGAAATTTTTTTTAAACATTTAACACTCATAAAATCAGCGTCAGTAACATAACCAGTAACCAGTTATCTCATAGGCTATTCTTATACAAACTCAAAAATCTAACAAATACATTTGTACTGTTTGTAGAAATGTTCTTATTATTTATATATGTACACAAATAATTTATATTATATGTATATACAGAGTGTCCGATGAGGATTTACCCATTGCAATATTTCTTGAAATAATGGAGATATCATATTTTTCTTTTTATGAGACTCGCGGAGATAAGGACTACAAGTATTTTATAATTTAATTTAATTTAATGTTTTGGTAATAAGTTAAAAAAATTAATTATTTAAAATAAATAGAAGATATCCATGTTGTAAAGTTTATTTTTTCTAATTTCGAGAAAAATTGTGAATTATTTAATACCATCAGTGTTGTATGTGTTATCAAATATGTAGCCCGTGGGCTCTGCCTGTATAACAATACAAAAATATTCTCAAAACTAAAAAAAAATAATATAACAGGATTCTAATGAAAATAAAATGTCGAAACGTTAAAGTTTTCAGAAAAATAAACTACGAAATAATTATCTTTGATTTTTTTAAAAATAATTAATTAAAAATTTTTTTTTAACTTTTTTACCAAAACATTAAATTAAATTAAAGTATGTAATACTTGTAGTCCTTGTCCCCGAGTCTTAAAAAAAAAAATTATAATATCTCCATTATTTCAGGAAATATTGCAATGGATACTTAAATCCTCATGACTCATGTAACAATGTGTAGGTACATTAATGTTAATATTAAATATACATGATATAATTTTCAAATGTAAAGATTAATTTTAACCAGACATTTTTAGGTTATTTATTACATAAATTAATTTACAATGTTCTACTATCTACTTTAAAACTATGAAATAATATTAATTGAGACCTACTATATTTCAGAAACTTCTCCAGATTTATCTTTTATTTTGACCCATACAATATCATAAAAAAAAATATATACTTAAATACCAAATATAATATATTATAATATTAAATTTTACTTAAGGTATTAGTTTCACATTGTTACAGACTCACAGAATTTATCCTGTACAACTTATTGCTAATATTTTTAGTATGATTTATTTTAAATTATTAAATATAAACTTGCATAACTAGGAACAATTGGCTCAATTTATAAATATTTTTGATCATCTAAAATTAATCTTATTTTATGTATGTTCAAATAACATTAATAAAATTTAGTAGTCACTGTAAAAATATAAGTAAGCACCTCTTAAACAAATGCCTTACTCTGTATATGATAATTTAAAATAATATAAAAATTGTATTCAATAAGTTTCTGTCTTATAAATTAGGAACTTTCCATATGTCAAATTATAACTTTAAATACATCAGTTTAATTCTATTGGAGTGAAATATAGGAATATCTAAAGCCTTACACAGATTTTTTTTTTTGATAATTAAAATTTAAAGCAATTTGATATTTTAAATAACTGAGTAAAAATAATTATTGTTTAGTCTATAGTGATTTTCATTTATAGACTGAAAAGTTAATAGTTAATAATATAATGCACTGAAATTTACTCGGATAGGTGGGATTGGGATAGATGAAACAAAAGAATAGACAATTCCAGGTTCCTAAATAAAAAAAATATTATTATGTTGCATACTTTTCAAGTCTTACTCTAGAGTCTATACTTAAAATACTTAGATAGATAATAAAACAATAATAATAATTTAAAATCTATATCTATATCTATTGAGATCAACATTCTTGAAATAATTGTTTAGCCTTCAGATAAACAGAAAATGTTTTCCTAAGAATTTATGCAATATTGTTAAATTATATTAAATTATTGTACTCAAATAATCAAAATTTAATTTCAATTTTAATTTAATTTTATGAATTGAAAACTGACCAATAGGTTAACATTTACTTATTTTTATAAATAAAAGTTAACAAACCGGAAAATAATTATACTGATATCTCTTAAAATTCATAAGCAGATCATTAAGACAATTGAGACAGTAATATTTAATAAAATAATAGTATAATTATATAATACTAAATAATAAACATTATTATTGTTCTTGTTATTATTATTATTATTTTTATTATTAGAAAGGTAATTGCTTTAAATGTTTTAACTTAAATAAAAATAAAAAAATAAATAATAAGTCAGACTCAAGTTACTTTATTATTATTATTTAAACCCCTCCCCACCCAAGTAACACATAAAAGTCGAGAGATAAGTACATTGTCATTCGCTACTAATTTATATCAAATTGATATGATATATCAAAAGACATGTGAGTTTTGTTTGAAAATAGACATTTTAAAAGCTATTATATTATGGTTTGACAAGTGATGGAACACCAGGAGATACGTCAATAGGCATAACAGACTCCAAATTATTTTTCAACAATAACAACCAAGCAGCAATTGTCTGGTCTCTGGCAAGACAATCAGAAAAAGTTGACATATCTTTTAGTTGATCAGGTAAACATTGCCGGAGTGCTTCACGAGCTCTGAAAAAAATATTGATTTTTTTTATTAATCAATTTATTTAATATTATGTAGTTCATAGTAAGTTAAGTTACAAACACAAACCATTTTAGACTAAAAAATGAAAATAATTATTCATTTCATCTTCTTTACTGTACAGAACTTTATGATGTACTATAAAATTTAAGTAAATTCTTAATTTGAAGACATGTGTTTATTATTGGATAGTAATTTAGTTACTATATAATGCACACCTACAGAAAAATATTTTTGTGATAAAATAAATCTAACCTTTTAAGATGAATATATACTAGATATACAAATTGATTCTTCAAAAAAATATGAAAAATATAAACTCAAAGAATGTCGTTTTATATTGTGATGTATGTTACAATGTACTCAAGTGATTATTTTTAAAAATTAATCCACATATTTATTATTAAAAAAAATATATAATTATTTTTATACCTTGAGTTTTCCGACAAACGAACATAACATCCCACAACATGTCTCAGTAGTCTAGTAGACGGTTCTCTTTCAAGTGCCAAGACCATTTTCCCCTGAAAATCCAATGAAAAAATAATAAAAATTTTTGTTGATATTATAAAAAAAATACTCACAAGTATGAGAGCAACATGAGAAAACCGATCATATGTTTGACAAATGTAACTTAGACCATTGTCATCCATAAGTATTTTTTGCAGTATAAAAGTTGATAATGTTTTAGTTAACTCAAAACCAGTTTCCATAATACGTAGACACAATGGAATAATTTCAGTTGTTAGAAGGAAAGTAATAACTTCTTGTTCTTCTGTCTGAATAATGTAAAAGAATATATAAATAAAATTAAACACCATAATTTAAAAAAAAAAATGTTAACATCTGATTGTAAGTATAATAGCTGGCTAATGTGATCCATACCCATTTGTTAACGTATCTTTTGCGTAATATTAACTGTCTAATTTGAGTAATAATTTGTAATTACCTATTATGTAAATTTTATTGAATTAATAATTATAGTATTTATTATAAATATAATGAACAAAATGTCCTTTAACAAATAGTAATTATAACAGAAAATATATAACAGATCAGGGATGGCCGGATTAAGGTTTTTGCTGCCGATAAAGGTTGAAATAAATTTACCACCTAAAGAAAAAAAGCTATTTTGTTTTGACCGTTAAAATTTGCCGCCCTAGGCTTGAGCCTAAACAGCCTCAGCAGTAATACTTATAGATAGTAAAAATAACTAGAACAGGGGTTGGCAAGTAATTTTTATTGATGTTAAGAAGATTAAAATAATAAATAAACAAAGCCTAAACAAAAACAATTTTTTTCAAATCGTTATAATAAATTAATGACAGAAACTAATTATGATATTTTATGGCCCAATTTTTTGCCTTATACCGTTGAAATGCTACTGTTCAACAGTTTTTAAATAGGTTATATTTCTAAAATCATTTGTATTTCTAATAATAAAACAAGCATCTTACATGAGTTATTAACAATTCTATTCTAATATAACATAACAGTTCTAAAAAAAGTACTGTTTCATTTTTATAAATACTGTTTTGTTTTTATTTTTAAATGGAAAATTTAAGTGATACTGACTACAAGTAATCTAATCTTTATAGGATATAACTAAGTAAAGTTTTATTGTACTATAAATTAATTACAAAGTTCATAAGAAAAAAAACTAACTATCTTTGTGACACAAACACAATATCTGTCTGTTAACATAATAGCAATACTTAAAATTAGTTAAAATATATTTATAATCAGTAGAAATAAAAATAAAAACCTGTAACATACTACTTTCAGTATTTACAACTGTATTAGAAAATCATTGCTTGATAATTTTAAATGTATAAGTAAGACTTGGTTTGTAATTTATAGTGAATTAAAGTAAAATATTTAAAAAAATTAGACCTAACTTAATAGGAATTACAAATAATTCACCATTGTTTTATCTTGTTATAATAAAATTAAAAATGAATATTACACTCAAATAAAGTATCATCTCGAGTAGCATTTATTATAAATAAAGTAGATTTTTTTTCAAAGTATCTACTATACATTTTTATAAGTACCTAAATAAACACAGTTATTATGTAATTTATTATTTACCTTCACTAAAGCACCAATCACACCCAAACTTGTAAGTCTTAGATGTTCAAAATTACGACATTTGTTGGCATTATGTAGAAATGGATACATGTAAAGAGGTATCTGGGCCTTAAGGAACTGAGAACGTGTATCAGGGTGAGCACCTACACACTGTAAGAGTGCCAGAGCATTGCAAAGACGAGTCACTTGTTGAAGTGACATAGTTGGAGGGTTAACAAACTGATAAGTAGACACAATTTCAAACAATAATGCTGCTATAGTGCCTGTTGTATGCCAAATCATTGGACCAAGATCATGGATAATATCACGTCTTGAGCTGAAAAATAAATAAAGTAGGTATTATATTTTTGTTTTTGATAAGTAGTTACAATTTTTTTAATTTATACTTTAGGAACAAATGTACTTTACCACCCCATGCAAATTTATTGATTTTTTTTTTGAACTTACTTATATTAACTATTTAAGCATAATGGTTCAATCAGAATTTGTCGGTCAGACTTAGATTCGAAGTTATGGCATTTGGAAGTTAGCAATTTTGCGTTACTTATGTGCTCACTCTAGTTTACTGCGTCTACTACGAATATTGATGTTTTTTTTTTTTTTGTAACTTATGAACTTTAACGAGTTAAGAATGATGGTGCAATCAGAATTTATTGGTCAAGAAAATAAACTTAACTTAACTAAGTTATAGACTTAAATTTCTCTATGAAATATGATAATATAAGTATTTATTTTAGTAACTCGTTTCGCCTGCTGGCTCCGATCGCCAAATTCGAGAGACCTCTTTTTGCCTACCGGCTACGGACGCCAGGCTCGGGGGTCAGTTAAAAAGTAACATAAGTATATAGTGGCTTCGGTCGCACAAGACACAACTCGAGGTCCTCCGGACCTCTCGTAACATTTACCTTTTATATTATATTTCAATTTCGAATGTACAATATTATATTATATTATCAATATAATTTAGTTTTTTCAAAGTATTATAAGTAGATATAAATTTTATTTTACAAATTGCTTTTATTCATTGTTTTAAAAAATATATTTCATAGTACGAGTAAACTCAATTTTAATGTTGCCCTAGCGTATACCTAGCATTATCAATATAATTTTGAACAACTAAAAAAATTACAACCTAACATTTTGCAAAAACATAATATTGTTTAAGAAATGTTCAGGCTCAATTACGAGTCTACAATAATGTATAACAGTACAGCACTGTGTAAGAATTTTATAATGCAAATCTTTAATGACAAAAGACTTTGTTACCTGAGCTCAGAAAGTGCATTTTCTCTGGTTTCTGTATTGCACAATTCAACAATCCATTGAAATACTTTTTCACGATCGTGAGCGGCCTGACTGAGTTGTTGAGGCATCTGAACTGAATCCAATTTGAACATTTCGAACGATTTGTTTTACAACAAGACAATAAAGAACGTAAATCGAAAATGCGGAGCACGAACACAAATATTTAGTGTTATGATAGGTATTAAAAATGAGAACGAAAAGCTTGTAAATTAAAAAGAAAATTGTAGTAATAAGGGTAATAATTGTATTGAAATTAATAATGAACAATAATGACGAAAATAATAAGTACGAAATAGAGAACAGTTGTAAATTAAGTATGTCGACGCAATAATATGTTATGTCACTTATACCTAATTAAAAAAAAATTCTGTTTTGCGAGTATTACGAGGTATACGATTATTATGATGTAGAAATGTAAAATAAAATTTCCTTTTAAACTCGACCAGCGAACAACAATTTATAGACACAAAAAATGTATTGTAAACAAAGTACGCACACGGATAGCAGATGCTGCTGCTGCTCCCGACGCTTCCCATCATCACGCATCACCATGGAGATATTATATAAGGTGGTAGGTGATGAGGCCAAGGGAACATATAAAAAAGTGATAACCGATAGCATACCAAACGGTAGATGTTTGTTATCGTTTGCACGGTTGACGATATGAACGTAGTAGTGGTATTTGGATACAATAATAATATTATATAGATAATAGTACACCGATGTTCGTAAAATCTTTTCGTCCCACCAAAATTGCTACAATATTCTGTGTGGCTGTTCTAACTAAAAAATATAAGAGAAAGTATACAACAATAATATTATAAACAAGGAAAGAGGAGAAGGAGCTATCCAGTGGGCAGTGATAGAACCAAATATTAACTACTAATTAGTATAGTCTTACAACCGTCTCATACTACTTAGTATATTTTCATTTCTTATAAATAAGCGTAAATGTAAAATGTTTGTTTAATTCTAGACCTTTCAACGCTGTTGAAAAATTAACCAATATTATTTATAATATATTATGTCACAACACAGACGGCATTTTGCCAATTTAGTAACTTCGCTTGTTTTATTTTATTTCACTTTCATTTTTTTTCGACATAAAATCACAATGAGTAGACAACACACCTAGTGCTTGTATTAATACTTAAATATTACGATTTATATGTATTTTATATATCTATAATATTTATGTATCTACGTATAAATATTAAATTATATAGTATGTAGAATTAGTTGATAGGATATTCAATTCGTTATTATCTATAGCCCTATAGGAGGTACCTACCGCAGTGTAATCTACAACCGCCGTTATTTTTTTTATTAAATAAACTATAAACTCATTAACTCAGCTGTAAATTATATTTATCTAAGAAGTTAGAATCTTAGATTCTTAGATCATATATTATGGATGAGGCCCGATAATTTGAAGCACATAATAAGCGCCGACTGCCGAGTCTCTGACATTGATGTTTAATATGCGCATGCGTGAGGCGTACCGTCGCAAATTTAACTGTTGGTTGTTGTATATAATAATATGATGCTTATATTGTTATCATGATTTTTATGATACGATTACAATAACGAGAGTACAAGCCACTAAGCTGAATTTCATTTATTTGGTTTTCAATTTGGTTTTCAATGTTCATGTATCTTTATGCTGTTGTTATATTTTGCACAATTATTTCAGTTTACTTTGTTTCTATTTTTACAATGCTCTAATTATATTTCTTTTAATTTAGTATCAATACAGTACAACAAGATGTTTATCTCAAATATGTTTAAACCATTAAAATATTTAAATACTATTAAATTAAGAAAATATTTAAGTTCAATGATTGATAAAAAGCAAAAATTTTCTATTCAAGATGAAGTTAAATTTAAAATAATTGTAATGCTAATGATAAAGAGAAATTCAATGAATGTATTAAACATGGACTTACTTCTAATGCAGTTCTTAGTAATGAATGGATTTTTAAAATTAATTTTAGTAAGTAAAATGTTGAAATATTAGCCACCTAAGAAATAATAAATTGTTTAGTTTTTTTTCTATCCGAAATTGGAATTAAACAATTCCAGTTTAATGTTTTTTTTTTAAAAATTATGATTAAGTGGATTTAGAGCAGTGATTTTAATTGTCTTTGTATAATTTACACACAACAAAGGATTTTAGATGTGTTTTATTTCCAATACTATTATAACTATTTTAGTTCAATAGTATTATGAAAAAATGCTTATGATGATTTTGATTGTTTTTTTCTAGATCATTTAAGTGCTGGACTGACATTACTTAAAAAATGGAATCCTAAAAAAATGGATGATTTGTTTGTACTCCTCCAAATGCCTATGACAAAACTTGTATATCTTACTAAAAAAACTCACTTAGAATCAAAAATTGTGCCATATGGAAACAGAGTCTATTATTTTGCATCTACTTTTGAGGTTTGAATATATACATTTTATATTGATAGTAAATGATTTTATGCATTATCAATTGGTAAACTGCTAAAATGTTAATTTAATATTATCAATAAGTTAGATGCCTCTGTCAGGAACACTTTATAATAATAATAATAAAAAAAAATATATTGGTTGATATATGAATTTTATATCAATTTATAAAATAATTTAGTTTTACTTTAAAATACTGAGCTATACATGTATTTATTTTACTATGATACATATACATTTTTTTTTATAGCTGATGATACTTTGAAGTTCAAAATGTCAAAAAACATGCTTTAAATTTCAACTTTGAGAGTAATTACTGGTAGCAAATTGAAATTAGTTAATACTTTAGGGTTTTAAAAGTATTTCAGTATTTAAAAAAAATTAAAATTAAGAAAAAATAGGAAATTTTACACGTTACAGTTTTTGTCAAAATCAATATTGTTATTTTTGGTGTAACTCAAAAATAAATTAATAAATTAGTGTAAACATTTTTATTAAATGTTTATGTTTATATTATAATTTTATTGATACGATTAAATTTAAAAAATACTTATCTTTTTAAGTAGTAGACATTTGATACATTGATTTTTTTGTTTTTATTTTTTTATAAATTTTTGAAATTAATTTAAAGTTTTTCTTAAGTTGTTGATAACTCAATTAAAAATTAGAATTTTCTAAAATTTATCGTAAGAATTGAAAATTGAACTTTTTTTTTAAAACTATTTTGTTTAAAATATACAGTTCAAATAGCTTACAATACAGATTCAATGTTTACAGCTAAGGCTTGAGAGGCCATATAGCCTGATGATTAGGTGATATATTATTACATATTTAATTTGGTAAAATTAGAAAATAATGATTTTATTTTTTATTATTTAGTATAAGTTGAAATTTAATTAATAATTGTTATTACTTTTTAAAATTGTATTCAAAAGAATACCTAACTTCTGTTCTGATAATTTTATATGAAAAATAAATAAAATAAGAACTACAACAATAGAAATATCAGTGATGAATAATTAATTTGTACTTTTAGAAAAATCCTCAAGAAGTATGTTACCATTTGATGCATACAATTTTTATTTACACGGGACTTTATAACTCTCAACCACATATATCATATTTTAATCGGTAATTAATTAATTTTATTTTATACAAAAATAAAAAATTAATCATGATTTTTAATTTATCAAGTTTTCGTATTAATAATTTATAATATAAAGCTTTATACATTTTGTACTAATATTTTTAATCAAAAATACAAGTACTTAAATATTATAACTCAAAATACATTTTAAAATAATAATTTCAGAAAGTTATGTATTGAAAGCAATTTTTTATAATTTGAAATTTAATTTGTGGCTTATATATATATTTTTTTTTTTTAAGAAAAATAGTGTCAATAAAAATGATATTTGGAAAGATACTTGGATATTTATGTACAGCATTGATCAAATAAATCACAGAATTTCTCTTACTAAAAGAGCAAATTTACCAATTAAGCCTTGGATGTACGATTGTAAACCTGAAGTATTTGAAAGGTATCATTGAATATTAATTAATATAGAATTTAGTTAATCCAATATATTTATATTTTTAGGACTATAGAGATAAAACAAGAAAATAGAGTAGTTCTCAATAAAGATTCTACTGCACAATATTTAGCTAAAAGACTTAAGTACCAGAGAAAACTATACGTTATATTAGTTCAAAATATCTACAACATGAGAGTTAGTCCTACTAAATTGAAAGAAATATTAGATTTCTTCTCAAAGAAGGATTCAGATCTACACATATATTGAGTACTCCGCGTGTATTTACTCACAGTATTTCTACTTTGCAGGTTAGTTTTTAAAACTTATTAAATTGAATTAAGGATAAATAAATTTAATTTATATTTAATTTCCAGGAACGATTAACTGAGTTGAGAGACCTTGGTGCTGAACCTACTTTGACTGCTTTATGTAAAAATAAAAAAACTTATCAAGAATTAGTTAATAAATTAATTTTGAAAAACACTAAAGGATATAATATATAAAATGTTGTATTAACCTAAGAAGTATAATGTATGTATACCTTCATGCCTATAATTATCCATGCAATTACATTGTAACAACAAATAATATTTTAATTAAACACTTTGTTGAGATAATTATTAATTATCCATTTTAATTATATTATTATTATTATTATTATCATATAATATAGAATCAGTGAACCGTTTAAATTTTTTTTAAAAATACTATTTATGGTATTCATAACAACCATATTTTTTTGTGTAAAATGACAACACTAAAGTATACAATGCATTTTATTAAAAAAAACATTAATTTTTTTATACAAAAATCTTAATACAAGCAAAAACACAGACAAATGTTGTAATAGATTACATTATTCAACTATTTTTTATATCCTACTACCTGAAGACAATGACCAATACATTAATGTGTATTAAATACATTATAATTATTGCCCTTGCAAAGTCTCATCCATGAAAGTGTTGAAAATAATATGATCTTTCTTTAATAGATAATATCATTGATTATAAATACTAGTATATTATATAGTATTTATAATCAATGACAGTGACGTATACAAGGGGTGATGTGGGGGTCAGATCCCCACCATTGGCTTTTTATTATTTTTTTTGTTTTTGCTTAAGTTATGCAGTATGCATTAAATTATAATGTAATATTTTGTGATATTATGATCTATTGAGCTATTAAATTTTAAAAATTTTGTCAATACTAAATACTATATTACCATTATAATTTATTTTATTTTATTTGTAGCAAAGTAATGTTTATTTAGTCGAAATGGTCAATGACATGTTTATGTTTATACTTTATTATAGCTTATCTTATTATTTATAGACACAATACTTTATATATAATATTATGTATGTAGGCTCGATTAAAAGGACTATGTTTCCACTGTGAGCCTGTGTTTAAAATGTTATCAGATATTATCGCTGTTATTAAATTATGAGAAATGACTAATGAGATCATATCGCTACAGGGTTAGTTTAACGCGTATAAGTAGACATTAGTACATAGTACGTAGGAAATAATAATATAAAAGAAGAAAATCTAAATTGGTCATTTCATGATAAGTATCCAGTTCATGAAATGGAAACCGTTTTTTCCACTTTGTGAAGTAATTAAAAATTTCATGAATTAGTATCCTTTAACCATTATTCCTTGGTAGTTGGCTTGTGAAACAAAATATAATATTATAATTATATAATTATACTGCTTTTATTAATAAATATGCCAGTCCTAGACCAGATGTGGAAACTTGCATAACAATATGGAACGCTTGTAACTGTAAAATAGCCAATAGGTGCTAATCGTAAGTTTGTGGTTTTACCATCAACCTATTGTAACAAAAGACTTTACTGAAAGAGACCAAGTTGATTTGATTAATTTCAGTCAGTTCCTGATGGAAAATTTAAATTAATATTAAATTATCAGAAATTAATACTTAATTGTTTATTTATGTCAATGTAAATGCGTTACTGAAGTAGCGTATCAATTAAGTACTCTCAATTTTCTAACATTTGAGCCCCTCAATTTTACCTACAGCAATACAATTATAAATGCCTGGTCGTAAAGCAGAAAATTAAAATAAACTAATAAAATTACAATGAATAATGATTGTAAATTAAATTTTGTTCCACCAAATCTAACAAAATTTTAAATGAATTCGAATATTTAATATAATATACTTAAAAGTTAAAATATAATATTGTTAATAATAATATAATAATATAAATATTGTGAAATATAGTATATTATGTAATATTACAACCAATGGCAGTATAATATTATATTTTGTTTCACTAAGTGGATGGCCATTTGATAAAAAAAATTACACAATATGAAATTATAGTGAAAAAATATCCACTTCATGAAATGTATAATTATTACACCAAGTTGAAAAAACTGTTTCTTTTTATTTCTAAATATAGCTGTAGAAAAACATCTTAGCATTTTGATAAAAGTTTCTTCATAAGTTATTTTTATTTAAATACGTGTTTCAAATTCTAATTTTTTTTAAAACGAAATCTGCAAATTAACCATTTTGATGTTAAAAATTCGTACACATTTTTAATTTAACATTTAAGGTTTTTTTTACTGAAAATTAAAAAAAAATTTTAACGTAAATAATAAGTCACAAACATTTTTTTAAGCAATTTAAGTTCATATTTTAACGACATTATTAACACTTACAACGTTGAACGTAAAATAAAGATGTATTCACTATCCAGTCTACCTCTTTTGTTATTTCATTATTATTAAAAAATAATATTATAATTATAAACGTTAGTTAAGTATTGACCTATAAGATACTTACAGGCAACAGCAGATATAACTATACCGTCTATACCTATGTATCAAAATAATTCAATCTACTGTGCTATAATTAGAAAAATATATTGCATTAAACAATAAATAAATAGGTATATAATAAAATAAAATATCCTTAAAAACATAGGTAAATCGTCTACGCTCAGAATAATTTTTCTTTGCATACAACGATGTATAAGAATTTAATACATCTATTAAATACAGTGACGAATGAGCTCAGAAATTTTTTTTTATTACCCAGTAGATATTTGTAAAAACTTATAAATTATTGCAGACATTTTTTGATTTTAATCATGTCAATGATTTTTTTCTTTATCAGTTAATTTATATTATTACTATGGTCGGTGTAGTATTTATTATGATTCATAGCACACAGTGAAAGGGAATTGAACGCACTAAATTCTATAGTAGTGTTTTCTCCTTCCGAGGACATTACCCCTACTATGCATATGAGCATCATGTGAACCACTGTTGAGTAGTAGATACTGCAGTAGTCTATTGCGTTCAAGAAATGAATACATGTACCGTTTATAATAACTTTCATAGGTGACAATGCAAAGCCTCTCTACGGAAAACATATTGATAATTCTGCACGAACGAAAAAATGACGAATAACGTAGTCGTTGTAAAGTGAAATATTACAAGTAAGTGTTATGAAACATGAATAATTATTATAAAAATGACTATAAGTTATGTCCTATAGTTATATTATACTATATTTGTATTTATAAATTATACAGAGTTAAGATACTAGTTACGATAAACACGACATAACAATGCCTAGACAAAAGGCGTAAATAGACTCATTATATGGTGAAATATATACCTACCTAAATTACTTAGGTTCGAGTATACGACATTACGACCTAACTTTGATTATTATAAATTTAGCAATTTATGTATTCACTAAGCATCAGCTAGGATGGAACAGCTTACTAAATATTCTAAACAATAATAAGTCTATATAAGGAAAGTAATGTTATTCAGCTACCAAATACAAAAATAATAGTTGGTATATTTTTTCCAAATTATACCTACTCACTTAAATTTCAACTAGGTACGTATAATATATTATTATTTATACTTCATTAGATTAGGAACGTATTTAAATAATAGTATAATCATACAATAATTATTAACCATATATGTCCGTATGTCCGTATTGGAAGTTTAAGACTATTTGAAAATATATCCATGGTTATGTATAGGTACCTATTATACATTTTTAATGATTAATAATTAATAACAATAAAAAATAAAAATTATATTAGCTTTTAGTAATAATTAATATGTTTTATTTTATAGTAATAACCTACCTATACATAACGGTGGTATAATATATAAAAATTATAAGTCAGCATTTAATAGTCATATTATGTTCA
>NC_040879.1:72686583-72732831 GCF_003676215.2 Rhopalosiphum maidis
ATACTATTATAAAATCATTAAAAATACGAAGCAATAATGATAAAATTCCAATTCGTGAAAAATAACATTAAGACAAAAAATTAATTAATTAATTATTTTATACATACATTTCGAATGTGTTCTTTTAATGACTCTGATCTAGCTGCATATCAATCTTGCAAGAGCCAAGACCAACTGCGTGTCATTACTTCATTAATTTTGTCTTCTATTGTGTTCATATCTCCTAGCATTAGATACTTGTTTCCATAGCTACAGACTTATGATCATTATTAGATGCAATAGCTAATGTAACCATCTTCTTGTATTGATTTTATAAAAGAACTGAGTTTATTGCATTAAAATTAGGTACTGAGTTTACACGGGCTATGTTGTGTTCAATTGTTTAATTAAAATATCTAAATCTTCTAACAAAGCTGAAAGTTAAAAAAAATAATAATTTTAATATATTTATAAAAACTAATAATTAATTGAATAATTTATTAAAAATTACTTTTGGTAAGTTATAATCAAATATTGGAGGTGCTTTGTGTCGCAAATGCCGTTGGCATTCCTTCTAGTCCAGGAATAATGGACTTAAGAAGTGACCTTCAAATTGAGATTGAAATTTTTACGTTTAGCGATTTCATTTCATCTGAATGACGTGCCATCATATGACAGCAAGATCACTAGACCACTAAAATTGGAAATATACTATTAATTCATACAAATTTCATAGATAACTCAATAGTTTATATTATTAATTTATAAATGATATAACTTCAGAATTTAACTTACAATTAGTAATGCTTGAGAAATATGCTCTTCTTCTAACAACTTCAGCAACTGCGTTAAAATAAAGTGTTGGTGTATTATGTAACTGTTCAACAACATCCAAATATTCACGAGTCAATTTTATGCTGTCACTATAGAATAGCATAATAGCTTCAACATCACTAACTTTATTTTCTACAACAATTAACCACCTAAAAATAATAAATATTAATATAATATACTATTATAACAAAATCAAATTTATTTTCTTCAAATATATAAATGTATTATATACAAAAGTTTTCCTTTTACATAAATTTAATATTGAAATATAAAATTATGGTGATCTATTTTGTATAAATTAATTGTCAGAATAACTGTAAAAACGATTTTTTTTAGTTTTTATAAAATTTAATTTAAAATTAATAGTTATAGATATTAAGCAAAAGTTAAATGTTATTCAGCTTTTATTTAAATTTTAAAATAACAAAAAAAAAAATGCATATCAATTGTATTGTAAATAATTTTATTTTTATCATATTTTACAATACGCATTTATAAACCCAATTTAACTGTCAGTTTAAAGAAGACCAAAATATTTCTAATTCAATGATCAAAGAATATTATTATACAGTTTAAATGTAAAACTTCAGAATTTACTAATGATTTTATGAATGATTATTTTAAGTTTTACTAACTGTAGATAAACACAATTGAAGTTAAATTAGTTTTGAGAAACTATTTTTAAAAGATTAAATAAACTATGATACTTTAGTGTGTCCGATATGAAAAATGCATTTGAATTTATTATTAAGTATTTATATATTAATTAATATTTTATTGTAGTGATTAATTTCCTATATTAATAATATTTAAAAAAAATCTATACATTTGAATTAAGTTACTTGAATTATTTTATTTGTTTTTAATGATTCCTTTTAAGGGGATTGAAAACTGTGACTTTCTGTCTTTGTCTAACACTCATGGAACATAGTTATACGCCTCACAAAAATTAAGGTACTTCTAGTTATTCGTTTAAAATATGTAAACATGATTGAATTGATATACAAGTTTACTATACATCAGTCGAAGAGTATTTTTAATATTTTTAATATTTTAATAATAAAAATGACAAATTTATAAAATTTAAAATATTTATTTTAATAATAAAAAAATCGAAAAAGTGCTTCGACCGATGCAAAGTAAATTTGTTTACCAATTAAAACATCATTACATATTTTAAATTGACAACTAGAAGTACCTTAAGTTTTATCAGGCGTATAACTATGTTCCATGAGTGTTAGACAAAGACAGAAAGTCACCGCTTCCAATCCCCTTAATACAATTTGCAATTATTTGTACAATTCTATAATTTTGTTTATTAAATAATCATATTATACATACAAGTCACATGGTTGAAACTTTAAGTATAAATCACAAATTCTAAGCAAATAATACATTTGGGATAAAGCATTAATAATTATTTTTAAATAATAATGGCTTACTTAAGTCGTGGGTGTAAATTATTGCAAAGTTCTTGCTTTGCTAAAATACTTCTATTTCGAATATCACATAACCTTAAATTGTTTTTATTCATCATTTCTAATTGCTTATCGTGAGATGCTAACAACAACACACTTATAACTGATACATCACCTTCATTAGCAGCTTTTGCATGATTCATTTTTATAGTCTAAAAACAAACGTAGAATATAATAAAAATGGTATACAGAAAAATAATTATAGCTTTAATTTGATTATAAAAAAACTTTTAATATATACATCAGCAAGATTATATTGTTCTGTTGCCAATCGTTTACTTTCATCCATCATTTGGGCAAGTTTAAATAATCTATGTTCCAATCCTTTAATTTCAGAACAATCACTTCGACTAGAGCACTCATTCATGGCAGATACTTCTAGTAAAACTGAATTTAATATGTCTTCATCAAACTAATAACACATCATATATTTATGGTAATAAAATAAATAATTCATTATTTAAGAATAGTCCTAATCCAAATACCTGTTTTAAACTATTTTCACAATGTTCAACTATACTGTTCCAAATTTGTTAATCCTTGTCGTGCTGTTACCCATTCAAGTAATGACTGATGAACTATATTTTTTACATCATTTGTTGAACTATCCATTCGTGCTCGTTCTTCAGAATTATTTTTCTAAAAGAGCTGGTAGCATAGGAATTTTTGAAATTTCAACCATAATATCATTAAAACTGAAAAAAATATAAAGTAAATAATTATAAATTTATATTTCCAAAAGCATTTATAAAAAAGCTTCCCATTATTTGTTAAAGTACATTTATAAAAAAAAAATTTAACTGAATTTAAAATATTTTATAAGCTACCCGATATTAAATTATTTATGAAATTTGCTCCATGGCCCATTTAAATATAAACATAAATATATTTTCTAAGTATAATTACTATTCTAATACTTTTTCCTGTCTACTAATAAGTAATAGCATACACAATAACTCTAAAAATCTAAACTTTAATTCATAAATAATTATTAAAATACGGACAGTGGGCCTTGAAAACAGTGTTGAATCCCGGTATACTTCAGAGGGGAGCAAATACTCCCCTGAAATTTCTTTCACACCCCCCTGACAAATACAACTTTCAACAAATGTACCTATTTATTATAATTATTCCCAATGAAAAAAAATGAGTCCCCAGTGAAATTGTCTGGATTCAACACTACTTGAAAACTTACGACCCGCTTGTTGGCCCACCTTGAAATCTTTATTTAACACACAAGTTTGAATTTGAATTTTCAAATATTATTACGTAAATAGTTTTAAAAATATATGTGTAATGCCAGGGTATGATTTTTCTATACCATATATACAGTTACACAAGACATAACTGTAGGTTTTTTATAAACTATGTTTTATATTTTGTGCCTTTTGTAAAAATAGTTATATGGTTATCATAATATAAACCTAATTTTAGACAATTCTGAAAAATGATCTTATAATATAAGCTATGAGCATTTAAGCATATAACGATTAGCGACTAGAGAATAGCTAACAATGTCAACATCGTCGAGGTCTACGGTTGGAGAGTCTAGACTGTGGGCACCAGTGAGGCATTGTTGTCCTCCCCTACCACCATTTGTGTCATTATTGTATGACTGTGCTTGCCCTAATATATGTTGGGCTCATTTTAGCCCGTCCTGAAAAAAAGATCTGACGCTACTACTGAGTACGAATTCTAACAAAGTTTCTTTATTTTTTTTTTTTTAAATAATTTAAAACAAGCTTTATAGACATAATGTAATTCATATAACATACAATAATTAAAAATTATTTTTAATGCTATTTTTAAGCTTTTATCAATTTTAGTTTACTGATTATATAATAAAAAATAATAATATTTTTATTTTTCAATTTTTAGATAAAATAAAACTTTGAAAAACTCTAATGCATCTTGGAGAATATCAGTAAATTAATTAAAATAGATCATTAAATTTACAGATTGACCATTGTAAGAATAATAATATGAACATAATATTAATGATAAAAATATTTAAAAAAAACTGATTTTATCATTTTAATAACATTTTTTTAAAAGGATTTTTAGAACTTTTAGAGCTTCAAAATCCGTACTATAATAATTATTAATGATATAAATTAAATTAATGTAAGACTACTTTAAACTGAAATATCATATATGATAATTAAATCTCTAAATATTAGTATTAAACAATTTAACAATCATTACAAATTTAAAAAAGCTTTAGTAAGATTATATTCTTGTAAAATGTAAAATTTAGTTTATATATTTGCATGTAAACTTTTTATTTCTTCTTAAGTACTCCTCACCTCCATCACAAGCATTGCTTAAGAAGGTAAGCAAATCCATTTTTAAATTTTACCAATAAGTAACATTATATTGATTGATTCCAATAATTAAATAAATAAAAATTAATTAATCTTGCATACATTTCCAATACATATTAACAATTATAAATTTTTCCAAATACTTTAATACAGTAATTTAACTATAATTAAACTATTGTTATACTCAATAGTAGTTTTTAAATTTCTACTGAATATAAATTAGATTTTGAAAATATGTACATATCCAAAGAAATACATTTCAAAAGGTTAATACATGATAAGTATAGTTAAGATCTTTTATAAAATAAAATTATCATGGATGAAAATCAGTTAAATGTATTTGAAAGGTAATGTTCCCCTATAAAGCTATAAAAAATTAACATTTTGGATTTTATTATGTAAAATAATAATATCACATTTTTTTAGGTAGATTCTTCTCCTAAACTTAATATTGTACATCACAACGTACTTGTTAAGTAAATTAATACTATCTTCTCGTCCATTGAGATATCGTCTAAAATCATTTTCAAATATATCAGCTTTATATTAAATTTTTCTACTGTATCAAGCATATTTGCTACGGCTGCGGACCAACCTTTAAATATTTTAAAATATAAAAATTATAAGAACAATCATTCAAATTACATATTACATAAAAAAAAAACATATTAAAATATTATTTAATAAAACCTTGATGCATCATATGTTGGTCATTGATAAGGATATCTATGCAATTTAAATTATATTGAGCATTTTCACTATATTGTTGTGCTAGAGAAACTCTAACATTTAATGCTTCTATTGTAGGTGGCATTCCTTGAGTTCTATGGTGTTCTCGTGTAAAGTCTATATCTGAAAAAAAAAATTTATAAATAAATTGTCAGGACTACATATAAAATATAAAAATATTCAAATAAAACTAGATAGATAAGTAAAACATGATTTTAATTTAGTAAGTAAATTATAAAGAATAGAAAATATATGAAAAATAAAATGTTAATATTTAACTTTATATTGTGTGTGTTTATACATATATATATATCAGTCCTAGATTACACGGGAATACGTCCCCTAACCTTACATACATAAGGGCATTGTCCACATAAAATTTTATTAAGTGGTAATTTATACTTTTCATAGTAAAACATATTACGTTTTAACTTATAAGCCGAAGTAAAAAATAAAATAAATTATATATTATATTTCTGTGAAAACATGTACCAGTCATTACTTGACTGTGTTTTGAACTATTATTTGTTTTTACTTTTTAGAATATTTATACTGTATTTTCCTCAGAATATGGCAAGTATCAAAGACATTATAAAAAAAAAAAAATTGTTATTTAAATGTTTTTATCATTGAATTATATGATATTATAATTATTTTAGCTATTTGATAAAAATTAATTAAACTAGTATTACACATAATAATTTTGTGTACAATTAAATAATATATTAAAAAATAATAAATGAATGCTCACAGAAATATCAGACACAAAATAGCACCTTAGTGGAGCAGAGAAGGGAAAAAAGAAGGAAATATGAATAATTTTGTTTTAAAGTTTCTATAAGTTACAGTACTTTCAAAATTTTCATTATTTCTAGTAATTTTAAAATGAAACAATATTTTATTATTATTTAATTCAGATTTTTAAATATTAAAAATAAATTTACCTATTTAATGTTGTTAATATTTATATTTATGTACATTTTAACTTTAAAACTGTATTTTTTTTTTTATAGTAGTACTAAAAAAAATATATAGATTATTTAAATATTAGTTATCTGCCTTTATATTCAAGTAATATTTTATGTAAACTAATAACAATATGTTCAAACTATTAAATTATAATATTTAAGAGGAATAAGAGCAGGACTATATTTTTTATCCATTGATGGGGGCTCATAATCAAATGTTGACCTCTGAGTCGCAAAGTCTTAATTCAGGCTTATATACTGTGTGTTAAAAATGTTTAACAACAAACGATTAAGTAAATATTGTCCTATTTATAAAATAATTATAGATATGGCTACCTACATAATTTTATGATTGATTAAAATATACTACAATATTTTTACATGTTATATACTTTATTATACTTTATACTAAATTAAATAAAAATGTTATTAAATATCCATAATTGATTAATTAACAAAAACATTATTTCACTAAAATTAATTAGATAAATATTGTGAAACTATTATTATTAATAACATAATTATAATAATGAAAAAGAAGTAGATAAGGATTATTATAATTTTACAATTTTGTTTAATTAATTAATATAGAAAAGAATAGTATCACAGTTAATGAAAATCAATATTAAAGCTTGTTTCAGATAATATCTCAACAAAATTATTTTAATTCAAATATTATTTTTTAATATTAATTTACAAAACAGAACTTTTTTAGTTAATTAAACTTAATACAAAATGAATACCTAACAAAAAAAGCTAATTAAATAATAATTTATTCTCAACATTTTTAGTATTTTCTTATGATTAAAAAAATTATTTTGAAAATTTAAAATGAACTCACAACTATAGAACTTTTCATTCTAAGATACTGAAAATGTTATAACGATTTCTATTAAATTCATAAAATTTAAACAAGCTTTACATTCTACATTTTATAACATGAAAACTGTAATAAAACAAATGTTGCAAAGAAACATTAGTCAATTTTAAAATGTACAAAATATATCAGTAATTTCAACTAGCTGTTTGAAACAATAAATAAATACTTAAGGAAGTTATATTTATTTATATATTTTGTAAGTTTTGGTAACTATATTTAGAAATCTAATATACATGATATCTGTAAAATCTTTATTTCTGTTATATTATTGTATATTCTATCAATATTTTATGAAGATCAATCACCCTAAGATATGAGGCATACTTTTAATATCCTCTAAATCAATTATAAATTATAAATCAATTATTATTAGATTTTTAAGAAACATCTCCAATTACAACCTAATAAAGTCAAGATTAGTTAAGTCAAATATTTCAAAAAATGTCTTCTTTTTTTTAATGTATTTGTTATTCACGTAATGTAATCAATCTTTTCATAAAATTCATATTTATTTCTTGAACTTTGATTACAACATATTAAATGTTTTTATGTTTATGTATTAGACACAGATTTTATGCATTATTTTAAACTTAATGTTATTTTTTTATAATTAATACTACAAAAATGGGTAACTTTCTGTAAGATGGAGATCAGAAAATTGTAATGTATAGTTGATTATAATAAAATAATAAAACTAATATTAAAGCATAAAATGAATATTTGTTTTCAATATGTAGTTATCAATAAAATAAGAGTATAAAATAACAAAGTATAAAATTAAGGGAATAATATTGCAGATAGCAGTAAACATGCCTGCGGCAATGTAATTAACAAATGTTTATTTTATTAGTGTTATATAATTGATGAATGTGTTAAGTATAATATTATTTATATCTAAATATTTGTGTGTTATTTTGTTATGAAAACAATACTATTTTCAAAAAACACCCGCCAAGTGGTAATCAAAGGGGCTACACACACCATGTGATTTTTTTTAAACTGTATGCCCAATTATTGTTAGTAATATCACAAAAATGGAATCTCATAAGTTCAAATAGATTGTACAAAAAATTCTTTAATAAATGCACTATAATTATATATCTATAAATAATAAAAATATATAAAAAATAACTGCAAGTAAAAATATATTCCCAAAATTTCTAATATTTTTTTTATAATGCGGAATAAGATATTTTAATTTTTGGTGGTTTTCTTAGAAATAAAATAAACAATAATTTCTAATTTTATGAAAACAAAATATATACTCATAATTCAAAAGAATAGTTGACAAAAAATGACCTAAGACTGAACGTGTACCAACTACAGTTCTACAACATATGACTTCTTATCTATATTAAATTATTAAGGGGCCGCTACACCAGCATTTGTTTTCTTTGTCTATCTCCCACATAATATAGGAACAAAGATACTCTGTATTTCCACGATTACGACTCTCTGGTTCAGTTTAGGGCAAAAGCACTTATTATATATTTTATAAAGAAGAGTATTTCTTATGCATTGACAGGATAAATTTTTTATACTTACATTTTTTTATAAATACAAGAGTGTTTTAATTTAAAATTATTTCAATTATTTTTAACCATTAATAACATATTCAAAAATGTAAATATGAAAAATCTATCACAGGAAATACTCTTCTTTATAATAGGTACTTTTGCCCTAAAGTGAACCAGAGTCATAATCGTGAAAATACAGAGTATCTTTGTTCCTATATTATGTGGGAGATAGACAAAGAAAACAAATGCTGGTGTAGCCCCTTAAATTAAAAATTAATTTAATCCATTCTACGTAGACATTGTTTAAAAGTAAAATGAATAAGAAAAAAAATCAAACATTTATAAAATAAAAATAGTCTTATATGTGACAATCATAAGAAACTTATTTTTATTCAAAAGGATATAAATATTTATTCTAAGTTTGTAGAATATAAAAATGGAAACAGCTCATGTCAATTATAAATGTGTACTAATAATCATAAAATAGTCAATACATATCTATTATCTATACATGTACCATTTAACTAAATTATATAGTTAGTATTTATATTAATGAACAATAATTTGAAAAATTATATCAATAACTTGAAAAAATTTCAAAAAAGGTTCAATTAATTTTTTTATTTTTAGGATAAGTGAAGTAAAAAAAATTGGGAACCACTGGTATAACAAATCAAGAAGATTCGTTCTCCTAAAAATGTATGTACATTCTACATTCAAGTCTCAATAACTCAAACACTCAAATAGACTTATTTTCTATACTTCTTAAGTTATATAACTCGTAAAATAAAGAAATCAAATTAATTTTTATTTATTCAGTTAATGAGACTCAAAACTGACATAATTAATGATGATATTAATTTATAACATGAATTTTATTGGTTACAAGCATAATATATTGTATGCTAACACATTATTTCATTTTATTGTATTGGTAATAATAAAATATTATAAAATAATAAGTCTATTTATTAAAATGTACTATAATTTTAATTCAAAATAAGGAACTACTCGACATAAATTGTCATTAATTAGTTTATTTTTTTTAATTATTGGACTATCTGATTAAATTTTATTTTATAGATGTGCCTTTACTAGTGATATTTTATTTAACTTTGTACTTAATTCCTTTTTTTTATACTAATAAGAATGTTTGGATAATGTGGATAATGTTATATAATTAACATGACAATTATGGTATCTTACCGAAAATATTTTTTCAAAGTAAATCTAAAAGACACGTGAATTACAATAATTTTGAAATTAAACACAAAATGTTGGTGAATTTTGTGACCTGTCTTATAATTCTTGATTAAAAACTTTTATATAATATTATGTTATTTGGTGAATAAGTATAAAAATTTTAATTTATTATTATTTATGAGATATACCACAGTAAATTTTAGGACATAAGTATTAATAACAATTTACTTATTTATAAATTATATAAGTAACCCACTGTCTTTTTACATACCTAATTGTATTTTTATTTAACTTATCTTAGATGAACATTAACAATAATAAAAAAAACTTGTAGTCAAACAATCACCAATAATTAAGAAATTATTAGTACAGATTTTTGTTTTTATTATCCTAATCCAGTGGTTCTCAACCTTTTTATACTCACGGCACATTTCTTACAACCATACATTTTGACGGAACACTGTAGTAATGAAGAACTGGAAAATTTTTATTTTTAACATCTAATAATACTATACCCATGTACCATAGTCACGACTCGCGGAACACTAATGTGCTGCGGAACACTGGTTGAGAAACACTATTCTAATCACTACTAAGTATTAAGTATTATTTATTTAATACAAATAGTCAAATTAGAATACATTCATGTAATAACTTTCGAATAAAGTTAATAACTATTAAAAATATTTTGTTCATTGTTTTTTGTATATTATATTTATACTTTTATTAAGTATATATACAATTGATTAGAAATATTATATAGTATTACTAATATTAATATTTATAATCTATCATAATACTAATAGCATAATTATACCAATGTGTATATAATATTTAGGGCCCGGATTTCAATGCATAGTGCATAATTTTGTTGGTTGATCTTACACAATACTTCTAAGTACATCATTTGTTTCATGTAACAAGGGTTTCAAAGCTACAAATTGTATTTTGCATTTTTAGCATTATTGGGTCATTTTATTGGTTTTTAATACATATTTGTTCAATATACAATAAATAGAAGATCTTTGGAGTTTGAACATATTAAACAATATATCTATTATTATTCAATGCAATGCTCAAAATTTAGTAAATACAATAGGCTTACTTAGAATTTTAGTTTTGTATAAATTTTAATCTATATTTTGGTATGTTTAAAATGAATAATATTTCCCCAAAACAGCCAATTTTAAATTTCCAGTTTTTTTTTTTTTAATAAAATAATAAATAATAATTATATCTTATTTGTAAATTACAAATTGAATAAAAAAATATACGGCATTTTAAGGTAATTTTATTTTTGGCTATTTTTTAGATCATATTTGTATGGTTTTAAGTGCATTTAAATCCAGGCCCTAATATACTATTTAAGTATTAATGCTATATTCTATTTAGCTTGCTTAAGACAAAAATCAATAAAATAAACTTACCTGGTCGAGTGTCAAAATAAGCAGAAGGTGGTTCAGGATAATCAATTAGTCTTTTACTAAACAAAAAAAATGGGCTTGTATCAGTACCGGCACAATAACATGAAACAGCCTTGAATGGGTCTAGATGGCCTCCACCACTAACTAGCAAAACTTGCTTGTTCACTGGGATGTCAGTCTTTTTTTCAATTTGTAACTTTAATTCAGATACTCTAAAACATTATTGAAAAAAATGATTATTGTAATAAAAATAAAATATACATCATAAAAAATAATTTTACGTTTTATTGAGCATGCTAAAGTCACATGTAATCCATCTTCCGATGTCAACATGATAAACTAAAAGGTTTTCCATAATAAATGATGATAATATATTTAGTTAGAAAACAGATCTATTCATGCAATGTCTTCCTGATACCACAACTTCTGTAGTCAAATATGTTGTCATAAATACATTATTATATTATATATATTGCACATTGCAACGACACACCAATTCTGTAGTATGAAAAACATTTGGTTTAAAACCTGAAACAAATAAAACAAATTCAATTGTTTTTTTTTTAACAAAATAAACTAAAAATATTACTTATAAGTTATCACATTAAAGTACACCACAATATTTTTATCGTTAGAAATATGCGTATAATAATTACAATGCTCTAAGTTAATGTTTAGGAAAAAAAACAATGATGTTTATAATTTATTTAGCAATGATAACTCATTAATATTTGTTAATATAAAAATCAATCAACTATAGTATGTATGAATTGGAAATCTTTGAAATTATAATTAATTAATTAATTAATTTCTGATCAGTGTTTCAATACAAAAATATTATGTATTACTAAAGTATTAAAAAGGTTTCTCGTATTTCTATGTAAATTATTAGGTATAATAAGCATTATATACAAATATAAACATATATAATATAAATTACCTACCTATATTCATTAATATTAATTAATTTTTTCGGGATTAATTTTCAACTTGTATTATAGACACATTACACACTTAATACAATTATTAACAAATATCAAGCAACAAATTTAAATTTGTATAGTAGGTATCTTTTAAATCTATATAAATAAAAAGTAGTAATCTTAGTAAAAATTTTAGTTTTATGATAATATATATTTCAATAATAATTAAATATTACCTACAAATTAAAATATTCAAACGAAAGAAAATTAATGTTAGTACAAAAACATAATTTATGCACTAGAGAGTAGTTTAATATATTTTTACTAAAAATAGGCTTTCAGGGCCATAATATAAATACTTAATTTTATTATAGATAGTTTAAAAAAAAAAATTATATATCTCTTAATATGTTTATAATAATGTAATGAATAATACTATAATAAATTAATTTTTAATTAATTCATTTATTTTAAAGAAAGGTAGATACCAAATTTATAAATGATGACTCAGCATAATACAAAAAAAGATATTTCAAAATTTAATCAAAATTTACTAGGTAGTTAAGAATCTAAATTGTGTACAAAACACACAAAATACAGCTTTTTTATCTATATTAAGCAGATAAATACATGTCAAAAAAATAAACTAAAGAAATGTTTGCATCAATAATGATGTAATAATTTCATCATGTAGGTCCCTATTGTTAATTTGTAGAATAAAAAAATTACATACCACATTTATTGGCGCTCGCCGGACGGCAACGCACCAGCGTGTATGAATTCCATCGTGACGGATTTACATGTCTAGTTTTTGATTGAGAATGGCCTGCGTTCGCGAATGAAATAGAAATTAAAAACTTGCAAGACAATACGCAAAAGTGCAAAATCAAAGATAAGGAACACAATGGGGAAACAAAATTGCACAGAAGACACTCCTCAGCTGTTATGGTTACGATTATAATTTATGTTGGACAAAACGTTAGAGCACGTAATAGAACAACGACGGAATGAAACTGGGCTAAGTCTAAAATAATAGTGCGCTTAAAAAACAAAACGAATAATAGTGCAACAACTCGACGCATAGTATATATACATAACAATATTCTTATACATGCTAACTATTTAATACTTTAATTTATTTATTTCACATTTTTAATCACTGCAATAATAACAACAATAATAATAAAGGAAATAATCGGACTCGTTATCATATGTGCTGGTTGGTCCATATGTTCGGCTGGCCGTCGGATCAGCTGACGGATTGTGTAGGACCGAAGGCTTTTGCACGATATTATTTCGCGGCTATCAACACCGTGAATCACAATTTGCGCATTACATATTAATATATTATTATAGTGTTTTGCATGACGTGTTTGTCCAAGGTCGTGTCCCAGAATATTGTTATTATATATTTATATTTATTATTATAGTAATTGCACGACTAACGAGTAGTACAATATTAGTATTAAGTAGTTTAATTAAATTATACGAGTTTATATTATCGATAATAACGTGAATACTGATAGCATATAATATATATAAATACTATATTCAAACGCAAGTTATATTAATTTTTTAATGTTCAATTTGTGTTACAAAATGTCCTAACGTATATAGGTATAGTCGCATAATAGGAATTAGGAAGGTATTATGTACTTAATACTTATGTTACAATTATAAGGTATTATATATATACATATATGTAGTATTATATAAGTGAGATATCAAATACTTAATATTTTATTTATTAATTAAAAGAAAAAAGATTATTGTTCCATCTATTTTTAACAACTTAAGCGTATAAGTGCGATTATTAATAGATTAATACAATAATACTCGACAATCTTAAAAGTACCTATGGAATGTACTGTTATAAAAATTCTATCTAACGATTTTATTTTTTTGCAAGTAATATCAACCTTTATTTCTGTTAAAGTATGTTATTACTTATTAATTATTTAATTCTATTATTTTAGATTCTAAACGGAGTAATGAATGTATTGATTTTACAATGTGTGTTTTTTTTTGTCTGTCATCACGTTTTGGAGTAATAATGCTTCGATTTTTGACTTCAGCCCCTCTTTGGATAGGAAAATTCATCTGGTTGGTACTTTGGGGGATCAAACGTAAAAAATTTCCAGTAGTTTTCAATAGCGTCCGGAAAAACGCTGAAATAATAACGGAAAAACGGGAATTTTTATGTATAACCACTTTCAACAAAATCGATTTTTTGATTTTGCTGTAACTCAAAAACGAATCATTGTAAATACTTAAAATTTTCACCAAATGTTTATATTATAGTTATCTATTTATGATTAAATTTTCAAAATATTTTGACCTTTTTTAAGCTACTTATAAACAATTGAAATTTTCGACTTTTTTTTCGAAGTTTTTTTTTCTTAAAATGCCGACAAAAAAAAATTTAGCTATCCAAAAAATCTTTAAAATTTACTTCAAGGTTTATTATAAGTTTTATTTATCGTGGTAAAAAAAAATCAAAAATCGTTAGTCACGATTTTTGTTTATAAGCATTTAAAGTTCAAATGTTTACAAAATATATTAAAATTGTGAAAATTTACAAGAAATTTTGAAGTTAAAAATTCATAAAATTTTTGTGATTTATACTTAAGGTTCAAAAATCCAATACAAGGTTATCCATAAGTTTTCCTTCAAGTAACTGTAAAAAAAAAATCCAGCGTCAATATAGAAAACATTTTATAAGCGTATGAAAATTAATTTTTTACGAAATCGCGTAAAATAACGATATATTACAATTTAAATATAGGTAATAATATAATATATCCTACTAATTATCATTGACTGACAAATACGTTATCTACTTTAGAATTAAAGCAATTTGACAATTTTATTTCATGAAATATTTATAAAACCGTTAAAAAAGTATTAAAAAGTGAAATTATATAAAAAAAACTTTTTCATTATCATTGACCAACAAATCATCTCCGTTCAGAATCGTTTTTCGTATGCAATGATACCTGTCATTGCATTCAAATTTAACACATCCATTTTAGTAACCAGTGACCTACTCTCCATCTCTACTATACAGCAGAGCAATACTCACTTGCACACTTTTTTTTTTTTTATTATTATTATTATTAAATATTTAGAATAATTTTAAGCTATTTTAGCTATTTATAATTTATATATCACTCTTCTATTTACACTGTTCTAATATACCTACATGATACGTATACGTCATACGTCATACGTCAATGTTGAGTGATATCCTTAGAAATAGAAGTTATAAACACGCTATTCCCGCTCATAACTGTTTTTTTCGTATGCAATAATTTTTGATTGAATTTAAACTGAACACATCCATTATAGTAACTTTATATACTATATAAGTATCATTACAGAATTACGATGTACGCTCGAAAATTTGAATCATACTATACACCATATAACGAAGTAACTTCTCGGTCTTATATAAATAAACATGCATATAATTACATAATTATACATTTAAAAACAAATTGTATGTTTATCAATTGGCTTATATTAGATATTAATGATGATTATTAAATATCACAATATTAGATGTAAAAATAAAATGTTGTTATTTTTATTATTGCAATAAGTATAACTAAATTAATATAATAATTAAAACCTTCAAAATGTTTACAATTAAAAATAATAAATATATATAGATGCACACACACGCACAAATATATATATATATATATATAAGATAAAAATATTGTACTACAGACAAATGCATTATTGATAATTTTGTATAACAACAACTATTATGCCACAAAATACGTAGCCACATAGGTATCTACTATCTATTGACGTACTTCTATATCTGATCTATAAGTCTTAAAACCACAATACCATATATCCAAGTATCCTGCAATAAGCCCCACCGATCATCATAATACTATTTAATTATACCTTTAAAAAAGTAAAATAATCTGATATAACATATAAAAAATTTATAAAAATGTTAACTTTTATATTTAAGGTACAGCTACTAGCTAGTATAGCTTTTTGGCTAGCTAAAAAACGATTTTTAAATACTAAATAATTAAGGTGTCTAGTTTTAAATTATTGATTATAGTTAGATGTAATGTGTATAATAATTATAAATTATATACTAATATACTATTAAAGATATCTACCGGCTACCGCCTACACTAAAGATATATTTACTACCAAACGCAGTGCATAGGAAGTAGGATATATATTTTGCTCGTGGCCGAAAAATTTTAAAATTGTTTACATTGTTTATAGGTGACATTCGTATAAAGTACCTACTGGCTACTTCACTTGTAACGTCTCAAAGTTGTCGCCTAGTCTTTTTACAAGTTAGGTTATTGATAAAGAATCAACAAAATTTTATGATATAATTTCAAATATTTTAATATCTTTAAAGACTAAATACAATTATTTGGAGCCTAAATAAAATATAAAAAAGATAAAGCTAATTTTTTGAAAAAGAAAGATTTAAAGCGAAACATACCTATAATACGAATACCTACAAGCTACAATTGATTACTATACTTTAAAATTTAAATACCACTTATTTTTTTTACAATCAACAGATAATTCAGAGATTTCATTATACCTACCTATACATAATATTATTTTTAGATATTGAGATAAGCAGTATATGTATATTGTATACACAAAAAGTAGTAAAGTTGAGAGAATGCTTAGATTTGTAATTTTGAAAGTGGCTAGTTTGTATTTTAGAGGAATCAAAATATTCAGTAATTTTTAAAATAATCGATAAAAAAGAAATTAGTAAAAACAGAAATATTTACCTACCAACTTTTAATATTGACAAAATCGATTTTGTATTTTTGGCATAACTCGAAAACAAATAACCATAGTACTTGAATTTTTCAAATAAATGTTTGTACTATCTTTATATATTATGTACCTATATATACATGGTATGATTTTTTAACTATTTTTTACTTTTTAACTACGAGGGTGGTTCAAATATGATCGAGACAAATGCTGTAACATGTTTATTTATTATCGAAAAAGTTTACAAAAAATCACATTTTTTCTAGGTAATTCCCCTCAATATTTATACATTTTGTCCACCTTTCCGGAAGTTTTTTGATGCCGGTATCGAACAATTCCTTGGGCAACTCGGACAGCCATGTGCGCACGAACCCCTCTACCTCGTCGTCGGTGTTGAACTTTTGACCTCCGAGGGCCTCTTTCAGTGGTCCAAACATATGGTAGTCGCAGGGCGATAAATCCGGACTGTAGGGGGGATGTTCCAGTACCTTCCACCCCAATTTCGATATTGTATCGAGCGTGAGACGCGCGGTATGAGGGCGCGCGTTATCCTGGAGAAGAATCGCACTTCGTGCTGGAATGCTCCTCCGTTTCGACCGATAAGCGGGTTTCACGTGTGTTTTCAGAAGGTTAGAGTAGTATACAGCATTAATGGTACGTTGAGTGCGCAGGAAATCGACGTACAGCACGCCCTGCCGGTCCCAGAACACAGTACACATTACCTTACCCGCGGACCAGGTTTTCTTCGCTTTGACTGGCGCCCCTTCCTCCTTCTTCCTCCACTCTTTACTTGACACCTTGGTTTCGGGAGTGTAATAATGTACCCATGTTTCGTCTGTAGTGAAGATTTGCGTTAAAAAATCGTCCCCCTCCGCCTCGTATCGCGTCAGTAAGCGGCGACAAACTTCCAACCGCGTGAATTTTTGCTCAAAGTTCAACAGTTTAGGAACCCATCGCGCCGTTATTTTGCGATATTGAAGATGTTCGTGGATGATAGACTCTACACTACCAATACTGATGCCGACTTCAGCCGAAATGTCTCGAACATTCATCCTACGGTCCTCCAAAATGAGTTGTTCTACGCGGCGAATGTTGTCTGGTGTGACGCTGGTTCGCGGTCGACGATCATGTGGCTCATTCTCGACGGTTTTGCGGCCATCCTTGAATGCTTTGGCCCATTTAAACACGCCAGCCCTACTCAGGCACTCACTACCGAACTGCTTTTGCAAACGCACAAAAATATCCGTGTTTTTAACGTCTTCTCCCACTAAAAAACGAATGATAATACGTTGCGCAACGGCAGTCGGCACTTGACGTTCACTCATGGTCGTAGCACACGCGTGAAACACGTGCTCCGACGAAAACTATGCCACACTGTTTGTAAGAGACCCAGCTATCACATAATTAAGCCACTACCGTCGAAACATACATGCGGGCCATCTACAGCGTTTGTCTCGATCATATTTGAACCACCCTCGTATATACAGAGTTTATCGTGAGTATTTACCCATTGCAATATCCCCTGAAATAATGGAGACATCATAATTCTGTTTTTTTAATAAGATTTACAAGTACAAGAACTACTAATATTATATTTCATGTTTTAATGTATGTTAATGTTTTGTTAAAAAAGTTTAAAAAAAAATTTAAGATAGCCATTTTGTAGAGTTAAATTTTATGAAAATATTGTCATTTCAACATTTTAGTTTCATTAATCTCCTGATTTTTAATATTTTTTTCCAGTTTCGAAAAAAACTGCGAATTATTTAATACGATATTGTATCATTGTATCAAACATGTTGCTCGCGCGCACGTACGGCCGGCAGATTTTCTCGAAACTAGAAACAAAATCAGGAGATTAATGAAATTAAAATGTTGAAACGCCAATATTTTCAGAAAAATAATATAAATTATAATACAATTTTTTTTCATTATTTTATCAATAATGTTATAAAATTATAAACTATATAATTAAATATTTAATTTACTATTTAAATGCTTTTATATTAATATTGAAAAATATTAATGGAGTTTTAAATGTTATAAAAGTTATGATTTATTCTTTCAAATTTTTAATTACTTATAATTATGGAAAAAGTGCAAAAACAATGTGGTTAAGAAGATGTTATACCCTCATATGTTTTTTATACCTTGCTAACGCATTACATATACAATTAACGTTCAAAAGAATCTGTTTTACTTTGTTATTTACATGGAATTTAACTATTATCAAATTTAAAATTAAAAATATAAATTAAGACAACTTAAAAAGTTTTTTTTTAATATTTTATTTTTGAAGCAAGATATTAGCATTTTAAAGTTATAATATATTTTATATAAATTTGAAAATGCTCATAATCTAAATTCTATTCAACTTAAGAGATATACTCTGTGGCCAAATTGTGCGCATTATGTATAGTAACCTCATGGTATACTTGGTAAGAGTGACAAATGGATATTATTTGACAGCCGTCTAATGAAAACTGGTTGCTGCTAAATGATACTAATTACTTTTCTTAAGTTGCACAGAGTATAGATAATATTTTACCTTTAAATTTGTTATTATATTAAAAATAACAAGGATAAATGGATTATTCAAATGTAAAATTTGCTTTAACTAAGACTAATATTTCAACTTTCAAATACTTTATAATCTCTATATATTTTTAAATGGAATTATAAATGGTTCATGCCTGATTCAAATTTTAATAGATAATCAAAAATTTTGATTTAATATTTTAGTTAGTAATTTGGATAATCATAAATATTTTATCAAATGGTGCTTCTTTGTACGGCATACATCTATATATATATATATATTATATTTTAGTGAAAATTGAAATGCTTTATTATTAATTTTAAAATAATAATTATTTTGTCCTATAACTAATATCAATAATCAATACAAACCAAGGTACTCTAATATTAAGTATCAATACTTGTGTAGGTATCTATTATGTGTATGAGTGATGATTACATATCCATAGCCATTAGCTAAATGAATTTATTTAAACATGTGCAATATTATTTATCAGAATAAAATATAAACTATTAATGTTTAATATTATTTGTTATAGTTCCAATATGCATCAATATAAAATTTGAGAAAAACATTCTTCCAGCTGATTGGGAAAGTGATGACAATGAGTATGATGAATTTAGTGATATTGTTGAACACACATTATATCATGTAAGACCAGAAGTAGAAAATTTTCAATTAACATTGGAAAATGCTTGTATAACAAATAATGTATCAGAAATCAACCATGCTTTTAATTGTAAATATTAACAGCTGCTTGAATAATACTTGGACCGCTTTAATAAATGCAGCATCTTATGGGTCTTTAGATGCTGTAATTAACATATCTTTTACAGAATGGTGTTGATCCATTAATAGAGTATGACTGTCATAATATTATAATGTGTGTATGTAATTCTACTAAAATTTATGATGAATTTGACTTAATAAATTGTCTAAAGCTTTTAACAAATTTCAATAATATTAACATCAAATCTAAGGATAGAATAGGATTGACAGTACCCATACATGCATGCTCCAATGGTTGATTGAAATTGGTAGAATTTCTCATCAAACATGGTGCATATATAATGATATAGAGTTGAAAGATAATCAGTCTGGAGTGACAACTGTGTTTTTTACAGTATGTTTCAACCATGTTCATATTGTTAAATTTCTATTATCTAAAGGAGCTGACAAAGAAGCCACCAACAAACAACATCAGGCAATATATAATATAGCTGAAAATAAAAATATAGTTGATATTTTAAATTTATTGGGTATCAATTATAAAAATGTATAACTAGAAGTTTATTATTCAGGAGAAGAATATCCTTAATGGAATGAAGTTATAACTGAATTTGAAAATAGTTTTAGTAAAGATATTAAATAATTTTTAGAAGTACAATATATAATATATATATATATTTGTATTATCAATAGATAATCATTATTATCTATGCACACCATCTAATTTTCAATAATGTAACTTTTAAAAATTTACTTATTAGAAATAATGATCAATTTGTTAATATAGGAATTATTTTATCGCCATTTCATAAACTTTTGGCTACGGCACTTAAATATTTTCATTTATGGAATTGGTCTAAATATTCTTTAGATATTAAAAATAAGTAATATGAATGCTAAAAGAGTTGCCCAGGCATTAGGGATAATAGTAAGCTAATTACACACCTATATTAGATGCTTCAATAAAATACTTAGGAATTCATAGTTATGGTTTGGATCAACAGAAAGGTCAAGAAGCCATTAATCACATGAAAAAAATTATATAAGATAAAAAATTTAAAATATTAAACTAAGAAATAAGAATAGGTCAAGTGGATTGTGCTGGATATAAGATAAGGAATCTAAATAATATGAAAACTAACATGGATAAGTTATTTGCTAGTACAGCTGTTATTTTAGCATTATTACGCATGTTTTAAATTCTGTACTATCAATTTATTATATAAGTATTTGTAAAATGTAGATATTATACATTTTAGTGCATATTCATTCTTGTTTTTTTTTTAACCTATAATATATAAAATATAACTTTGTATTTGAATTAAATTTTATTATTTTTACATTTTAAAGGTAGTTTAAGTAGGTAAATATATACCTACTTAAATTGTATACCCGATTGAAAGCTGAATTTACAATTTGGCTGTAGTTAATGATTGAAATTAATTGTATACACTAATATCAGTCCATTGTCCATGGGTTTAACTAGAGTGCTAAAATTATTTTATGCTAAAGTGGATTGTGGGGACTTTGAACCCACGCTCCCAATATCCTAATTTTATTATTCCAAAAACAATTCAATATTAAACAATATATTAAATTATAATAAACATTTTTATATTCTAAACTTTTTTTTACAATTAAATCATTTTCCGATTGTTAACAGTTAACACAAACTTATTAAGAATTGTCTCTATTTATTTTATTTATTATGCACATCAATTGTTAATATATGATATTCCTTAAGTAGCCTGTGTAATTTGTGAAATAAAATGTTTAAAGTATCATTAGAAAAGTGTTTTTATAAATTAACTATCACGTGATCTATAATAATCGTGCATGTAGGTATATTTTTCACCTGTGTACTTTAATTTCAGAACATAAACTTGACATTTTATTTTACAAATATATGTTATATAATTATGTTTTTTATATTTTTTTATGTTTTGCTTCATTAGATAAATATATGCTTATGGCTGAAATTGGAAGATAATTTTCATTATTCTTAGAAAATTGCGCTTTTATCCAAAAACAATTAAAATTGTCCATATGGCTATGGCATATGGGTATTCGATGTTTTTTAATTATGTCTACTATAGAAAATACATGAAAATAATAAATACAATATATAATATTGACAGACAATTCATACCATTCTAACAAAAAAACAATTATTTATCAACGATACCTGTAAAATAAATAAATTGTTTTTATCCGTAGGATAATTTATTTTCAGAACGACTTCATAATACCCGATCTTCCATCACAATGTATGCAAAACTATGTAAGTATGTAACCGTGTTGTTAACTTTGTAGTCCGTGGAGGACGGAGGTATTAGTTTACCTCCACGGCTCCACGCCAATGGTCGTTGAGTGTTCCACAAACCGTTATCATCGATGTATTTTATTAAATTTTAATCGTCTCTGAGATAACCTTGTCATCGTAAAGCCTAAAGGTTGATTTTCTGCGAGTGGTTTCAGACAGATTTTTTTTTTGTTAACGCCCGTAAGCACGTTAACTTTTTTACAACTTTAATTAAATCAAAACTCACCATGCTTGGTTCAAAAGCCGTACAAGCGCTTAGGCAATTCTCGACTACTGCAGTTAGAAGAGGACACGCTTATGAAGGTCCGGGACATGTAAGTAAAAAAAAAAAAAACGTGACTTGTACAGTTTTAGGGTTATCTTTAGCTTTTTTGGACGGTCTTGAATTTTTTAAATATATTTACTTACAGTTTTACATTTATTGTTTCTCTTTGCTCTGCAACAAAATGGCAAATATTCTGTTTAAAACCAATATATTTTAAAAGGGCACTATGTATAGAATTGGAACACTTCAGCTTTCAGTGTAACAATTTAGATAACTATTAGTTTATTTAAATGGTTTTGACCCTTAAAATTAAAAAACTTAAATCGTCTAAATACTTAACAACTCTACATAGGCCCAACTAGAGCTCTTTTTCTGTATAGGCTACATTGATATTAGCGACCCGTGGGGGCTTTGCCCCTACACCACTAGTATTAATTATTAACACTAACATAAAAAAACTGGATGGGCTAATCCCACCTAAGCCCCCCTCTAGTTGCGCCTATGAAACTTCATTGTATTAAATTACATAAAATATATATTTTATGGTTTCACATTTTTCCAATGATCAAATTAAATATTTAATGAGTAATTAAGATAAAAATAATCACTGTTTTATCTGAATTTGATTTATTTTAAGCCGAATGACAAATTATTTTCGTATAATTACTGAAATGTGATTTACTTATGATCTTTGTTTAATTTTGGTCATTTAACCGGCATATTGATTTTTGTACTTTTTTTTACATGTTTTTGATGTTGATGTTCTAGCATCATTATATACAATTTACAAACAAATTGTATTGATTATATTGATTTTTTTTATTAAATTTATCGCTTATTTGCATTGATAAAATATGTATGTATTAATACATATTAGTTCATGATCAAGCATTTAAAAAGTTATATAATATATGATAGGTATACCAGCGATATGTTTTGAACTCGGACCTTGATATGAGTTAGTGCGTAACTACTTTGTGTAAACACATAATATAAGTAACATTTTTCTAGAAAATATTGATATAGTATGTATTAATAAATATTTAAATAAATATTTGGTATGGCACCATAAATTGAAATAAATGACATTACATGATAATAATAATTATAATTTTTTCTTTTAATTACTGCTAGTACACCAGGATAGGATTGATATACCTAGGGAAATTTAATGAAAATAAAATAAAAATGTTAAATGTATTTAGATATATAAAACCCAAGAATTTTGTTGAATTTGGAAATTATATCACAATATTTTTAAAACATAGACAATTAACTGTAATTCAATTTAGTATTTTGTTAATTAATGTGTGATAATTATTTAATAATTATAATAGATAATATTAATTTTATAGTTAAATGATATGAGAGGATTTGGTTAGTTAATGTAATTCAATCTAAAATCACTATTAATAATGTTGTTAGATATCTATGATATCTTCTTAAAAATATTTGTCTTCAACAAAAAGAATAGTTGTGTAACAGAAGTTCAAAAACTCAAAAAATAAAAATTATAAAATATCAATAACATTTTCATAGTCCCAATTCTGCTACAATTTCAAGTATACCATGCAAATATGCAATGATGATTTATAACTATTATTATTACACTCAAGTTCACTAAGCTTATGTAGTGATCTAACTAATTACTGACAAAATAATGAGGTATAATAAATATTTTGGTTAATAACAAAAACATGTATATTAAAATTTGAAAAAACATTGAGAAAGACTAAAGAAATTAAGAATTACTTATAACTTCAACATTTAAAACAAATTATGAAATTATTACCTACTTATTTTTTTAAGTTATATCAAAATTATAGATAAAGAATCAAATAGTCATTATAAAAATTTTAACAGTGCATACTATTTTTTCAGGGCTTTGGAAAAAAATATATCTAAATTTGAAAAATTGAAAAATGATTAATGATAAATAAAATAAAAACTTTTATATAATCAAAGAGTTTTTCTTTTTATTATATAAATTTGGACTTTTAACTATAATAAAAATTATAACAGACCCTATGATTATTGCCTACATAAAACAGTCAAATATCAAATATAAACAAACAATTTATAAGTATGTTCTCTCAAAGTAGTAACTATATTTTATTATATTATGTAAATTGGGAAATAAGCCCATATTTTCTAACTTATGACATTTTATTAATAAAATCACATTAGATACATTATCCTTAGATCTATTTATTTACTGTATAATAATAATATTGTATTATAATATTTGTAAATTAAATAACATTACACCTAAAATATTTTTTGTGTTTTAGAATTTGCCATTTGATGTGTTCAGCAAGTACAAATTTACTCTTTACACAGCACTTTTCTTTAGCTCCGGTTTTGGTCTTCCATTCTTAATGGTCAGATACGTCAGGAAGAGGAGTGGATAAATAATTGTCATCAATTTTTTATGGTAATGAAATATTTTCTATTATATTCTTTAAAGTCAATATTATTATTATTTTTTTTTTTTAGTAAAAAACAATCATTCCAAAAAGCATTCAATTACACATAATTATTATGAAACATTTTTTTTTAAACTTTAAGCACAATGTTCAATTTGTATTTTTCTGTTACATTCAATAAATAAACTTCAAAATTATATAATTTGGTATTTTAATTTAATAAAACCATGAAGGCAAAATTTTTTTTTGATCAGAATCAATTAAAATTATCAATTTACAAGTATGTCTATTTGTATTTTAATTGATAACTTAATTATCTTCTATCTTTCTATACATAATCTATTGATTTTAATGTATCATAATTTATTGTAAGCTCAACTAAAAATATTGTAATACTAAATCATAGATTAAGTACATAATTTAAGTAATGATATAAAACAAATAATTTTAGATATGAAATATTTTAAAGAAGTTCATATACTTGTAATTCAGTAGTATTTTTAGGAGACCTCACAATCATTATATTTGGATTAAATAAGTTGCTACATGATACATAGTAGGTAATTGGTTGGGGAGAAGACTTGTAGCATTTGCATATTTGTTTTGCACAGTCACAAAAATAGCAGAGTACAAAACAAATACACTTCACGCTTTCACACAGCTAGTTTTGAAATTTTATTTTGCATATAAATGCATATTTTGAGTCATTTTTGTTTTTAGGGCATATTTTACATTTTTATATGCAATATTATACTTTTTGAGACATATTTAACTTAAATCAATTTTTTTCACACTGACATTTTTATTTCAAATAATACAGTTTGTCATTTGTTATTTATCGCAATAGCTTAATACCTTGATCATATAATTTGTAGGTGTTGTTGCTTATTTTTCTATTTTTGTAAAACAAATTTAATAATAATATATAAAAAGATGTTATGTTTATTGATGCATTGAAAATAATTCCATGCAGATATACATATTATTAAAACAATGAGTATTGATACGTAGCAAACATGATTACTGACTAGTGTGCTGCTTTCTATCAATAGAAAAAATTATGCTATGGTTTTAAACTTTTAACCATTGATAATATCAACATTGAATAAAACAAATATATATTTTTAGAATTCTGTTTTGCGTTATTTAGTGCTAATGGACCTAATTCCCCGATATCCATACATTG
This sequence comes from Rhopalosiphum maidis, assembly GCF_003676215.2. Taxonomy (NCBI): domain Eukaryota; kingdom Metazoa; phylum Arthropoda; class Insecta; order Hemiptera; family Aphididae; genus Rhopalosiphum; species Rhopalosiphum maidis. The sequence goes on from NC_040879.1 coordinate 72,713,090, forward strand.
TCCTTTTTTCATTTGTCTCTCATTACCAAAACTATCTTTTGGTATTATACACAAATTTGTTGAATCCTAGAAACAGTCCAAATAATTTAATTTTAATATATTAAAATAAACTATATGGTTAATCATTATGTATAAATAGTTCTTTACTTTAATGAAAGCAGCTTTAATAGTTTGAGATCGCAAATTATAAGGAATCAATCTTGAAGAACTCCTTTCTTCTAATTTATTACCACCAGTAAATATAACAAAATCAGCAATGTCTTCTTTATTTTGAAGTACAAACCAGTCAATTTTTATGTAACTACTTCCAGACCTGAAATTGTATTTCAATATTTCTACTTGAACTAATATATTTTTTTAACCATTATAAATCAGTATTAAAGTTTAAATTTAAAAAAAAACTACATTTTTTTTTGATAATTTTAAACGTAACCATATAGGTTGATAAATTATTCAAAAAGAACAGCTTTATTTGAATAAAAACATTTCAAACATTTTAAAGTGTATTTAATTTATCTCGCTTATTTCAATTTTTAAATATCTACAAAAAGTAACAAATTATTTGATTTTAAGTTAATAAGTTATAAGTAATTTTAAGTAAGGTTCAAACTTCAAAGTATAATACAAATTATCCATTGATAAAACATAAAAATCATGACTTTATTTTTTGAAGCAACCCATCCCTTAATTATTGATTTATTATGAGCACCAATATTATTATAATAACAATAAAAAGATAAAAACAATATGATTTCTACTAAATGCAATAACTATTTAAAAATTCCATTGCTAATAATATTTACCTTTTTATCTGTCTAAATTTTACATCTGGTGTTACAACAAATGTATCATCCTCATCTTCTATAGGTATATCACAAATCAATTCATTCTCACCTAAATCTGATACATAAGATACTTCTGATGTTAATAACTGCACACATGTTATATTATCCCATTGTGGATCTGGATTAAGTTTAGAGTTGAGCATTCTTTTTATGGGAATCAATGAACAATCACATTCAATAGGATTACCTAAATACATGTATAATTTATTAATTATTAAATTGTATTCAGTTTGTTTAATTATAAAGTAGGTAAGATTTTTATTAATATTAAGTACAACTAGGTATATCACTTACCTTTAAATGAAATTGAAGTTCCTTTAGTTACAATTTTGGCCAATTCAGGCGGAAAATTATTAAATAGGTTATTTTCTACATTGAAATCTTTTAATTTTGGAACGAAACTTACAATTTCTTTTGAAAGTTTTGTTAATTTATTGTTGGACATCAACAATACAGACATATTTTTAGGCATATTACCTACTTTTTTCATTGATTCCAAATTATTGAATGATAAGTCCAATACGTTTAATGATGTTAAGTTTCCAAGTACGCCTAAAATATAAGTATGTATTGTATTTTAATTATTAATATACATAGATACTGCCATACTGGGTAAGTACTAGTTAGTTATTTACTAACACTAATAAGTACTTATTCAATTGTATGAGTTGTTAACATATATGTGTATAACAATGTTAATCTTATTGTTTAGAAGTTATTTTATAATCTGTATAATATTATATTACCTGGCCGTATTTCATCAATAGAATTATGACTTAAGTTAAGATATTTAACTTTGTGCGTTCCAACTGTTATGTCATTGGTTATAATTGGTATTTCATTGTAGCTTATGTCAATTGATTCTAAGTAACTAGGTGTGTACATATGGTTTGGAAATGATTTTTTGGTGAAAAATGAAAACTGATTATGACTTAAATTCAACTGTAAATATTTAAATTTATCAAGGATTACTGCACTAAGTAAGTAGTTCAAATGAATAGTATTAATTACTTACATATTTAAGAGAAAGACAGTCATCTAATAAACTATTTGTTTTGTTGTCCAAAGAATGTAACAGATTGTGTGACACATCCAAAGTTGTCAATGATACCAAACCTACATATTATAAAAACAAATAAAATATAACAAATACAATGATTTATTATGAACAGTTAATTCAAGTATCTGCTAGCATTATTTTTTTTTTATGAAATAATAGTAGATTTGAATTATAATGTAATTATATATGTTTTATATTCTAATGCAATAATTCCAATGACTAATGGTCTATTAAAAAAAAAATTTTTTTTTACATAATACATATTTTTACATTATTACAATAATATGTAATTTTTTATTTTTGTGTCTGTTTACACCATTAACTTTGAGGGTGGTTTGTAATACCAAAAAGATTTTACATGACTATTGACTACATAAATTTAGAGATTTAAAATACATATGCTTGAAATTCTTATACATTTAAATATTTAATCAGTAAACAATGATGCTTGCTTGTTATTTTGTTTTAACTCAAAACTATAATTCAAGAAGATTTAATTTAAATTAGGAAGGTACTGTATATTATTAATCGTTAATTAAATTACTTTAAATAGTAATAGTTTGTGAATGTAATTGTCATAAAATATACTTAGGTAAGTAGTAATATACTGACAGACGGTTTTTTGCTTATATAATCGTTTTTTGTATGCAATAATAAATTTACTGAATTCAAATTTAATACATGTATTATAGTGACTTACTTGATGTTAAGGTACACGTGACTCCTATTAGTCCTATTGTGCAACAAAATGATTAACTGTTTTTCCCCCTTTATTAAATTAATTTTTTTTTGTATTCAAATTAAATATCTAGAAATCACAATTTATTTTTGGATTTTCAAATTAATTAACCAACTAATTCATAATTATAATACCTACTGACCTTTAAAAGCACCATTGGGTATCTCAGTTAAACTGTTTTCAGTTAGATTTAATAATTGTAATTGCAATAGCCCATCAAAAGCCTGAGATTCGACTTGAGTGATATTATTTTGTGACAGATCCAGATAAAACACTACAGGTAATATTCCAAAAGCTTTTGTACTGAGATGTGTAATACTGTTACCCTAAAAATGTTGTGTAAAATAGGTACTTATATATAAGTATGTAGTGTTGGTAGGTACTTAAACAAAATAGATATCTAATAGCATTCAATATGATATTACTCTTAATGACAGATGTCTTGTTGAAACTAGTTGGCTTAGCGCTTCAGCTGGTGGTATTGTGATAGAATTATAATCCAAAATTAAGCTTTGCAAAGACAATAGTTTTGAAAACGATCCGCCGTTCAAACTATCGCCTAACATATTGTAACTTAAATCCAGCGAGAGAAGTGCGTTCATCGATGGCCAGGCTCGGTCAGGTCCAATATCTTTAATAATATTATGACTTACCACCAGACTTGACAGTGATATCGGTATGGTTGGTATTTGCGTGATATTATTATGTCTTAAATCCAAGTGACTCAACGATGACATTTTGACAAATGTCGCAGCATTAATTTTTTTTATTGAATTCTTATTCAAATACAGTTCGAGTACAGTTGGTAGAGTGCCAAATGTCGTGGACTTTAAGTCTTCCAGTGCGTTGTGGCTGAGGTTGATGGATCGTAAACTGAGAAGCGACTGGAATACGGAGGGGCTTATGGATTTTATACGATTGTAGCTGAAATCCAATGTATGTAGTTCGTAAAGCTTTGGAAATGTACCTTTAGGTATCACCTTAATGTTGTTGTGTGTCACATTCAAGATTTTAATGCCCGCCATGTTGGTAACTGGTACCTGTAATAATTATATACTTTTAAATCGTCAAATATTAAAGCGAATTTCGCTTATTAGGTGTCTAGTCATATTAAACATTAAAAATACACAAATAATATATTTTTTATATAATTTTGTATAAATAATACTTTTATTATGAATTATCATTAGCATATTAATAATTCAAATAAAACGAATTAAATGGACTCGACATTACCTGAGACATATCCGTAAGGTTATTATAAGACAATTGCCACACTGTAGCATATGTATTATTGTCAAACGCAGTGCTTGGTATATTTGATATTGAATTGTACGACATGTCTAACATCGTAATGTTAGCACAGTTTTCAAATGCTCCGCTATCGATTTCCGATATATTGTTTTTTGACAAATTTATTCGAACCAAATAAAGATTTTTGAACGATAGCTTTTCAATTTTGGTAATTTGGTTTTCAGATACATCGATGATCTAGAATATTAAATTATATTACCCACATTTATTCAAAATATAATTTACAATTTACACAGCTATAATAAAATAAAATAAACTTATAATATATAGGTAATAATTATACATTTCATAAACATACTTCAACGTAATTTTGACCAGAAAACATTTGATAGTCGATAATCTGCATACGATTTCTAGCCAAATCTATAGTACCTATTCTTGTCATTGACGCAAATGTCCCTCGATCGACTTGAGCAATTTCATTGTCACTAAGATATAATCTTCGAAGAAAACGCATACCACGAAATAACTCGGAATCTAATCTTGTCAGTTTGTTGTGACTCAAGTTTAAAACCCGTAGTAATGTATTTCTTGCAAATGATCCCCTTTAAAAATAAATATACAGTTATTAATTAAAAAGGTAACATAAAATTAATTAGATGATTTATTGCTAAAATAAATTATAATAAAACCTTGTAACAGATGGTAATGAATTATTAGCCAAGTTAATCGACACAAGCTTCGTTAAATCACCAAAATGGGACGATTCTATTTTAGAAATATTATTGTTAGAAATGTCCAATGTTTCTAAGTCTCTCAACCCTTTAAACTGATTTTTTTGAAGCGTTCCCAATTCATTGCCTTGAAGATCGAGGTATTTTAACTTTTTACAGGGACCTAATGAATCAGGAGACAGAGACGTTAATTTTCCATTTGTTATGTATAATTTTTCCAAACGGGTTGGCAATTGACTAGAAGCAAATGAGTTTGTTGGTATATTAAATATTGCATGTTTGTCCAATCTCAGTACTTTTAAATTGCCCAATATCTGTAATACAAGTTTAATTGAAATGTGTATGTTGTTTCATTGAAAAAATAGATATGGCTAGTATTAATAAAAATAATTTACTTACTTTCAATGGACCAGAAGGAAATTCGGCCAGTTTGGAGTTTACGATGTGTAATTCAGAAAGCGTGTGATTAATTCCAAAAAATAAGTCATCGTCCAGTAATCTTATTGGCGTATCTTGTATGATCAATCTGTTTACAGAAATCGAGTAAAATATGTCTCCAAATAAACGACCTTTATAAACATATTATACACATCATAAATATACACAACACAATATAATAGTAGATGCTAATATTATCTATTATAATAAATCATTCATATATATATAATTATAATATAATAGGTATACTATAATTGGCTTTACCAATATTGCACGATGAGATAGTCAAGTTGTCTACGACTACGTCGCCAAGTGATGCAACGTTGGAAAAACCAACGGATAGTGAGGCCAAGTTGCTGTTCTCACAGTCTAACGCTAATCCGTTGTCAGACTCTGCTACGCAACGACAGGGGTGCAACGCCAGCTCAGGCAAACTGCCTATTTTCGGACACCTATACTTGGGTCCTGGTTCAGTGTATTCAGCATTGATGCAGTAAACGTAGAGAATCAAAATGAGAAATATGCGATTCGCCATATTTTTAAATGACTAGAAAACAATAATTTTTACTATTATTAATTTAAATTTTAGAATAAACTACCTAATGAATTAGTAGGTGCCTATATAATATTATATATTTTAAATTTAATTCGTTGCAAAAATGTAAGAGTATTTACCCTGAGTCTTTGTACAATTTTCAGTAGATAGGTATTTCATATATTTTATTCTACTACACTACAAATATATTTAATATTTATAAATATTTACTAGTCTTTAGAGTTCAATCATCTTGTATCTATTTGATATATATTATACACATGACATGTATAAATACCTACAATTTACAAAATAATAAGATTACAACAAAAGTTTTTTCTTCTTAAAAGCGATATATCAAGTATAAAATGAATAAAGTGCCACTTTTGTTACTTTGGGTTTATTACTTGGGTAGATACCTACTAGATAATCATTAAATTCGTATTGGTTGTAAAACAAATAATATTAAGTTACAGGTAAAATTCTTCAATAAATTAAATAAGTAAATAAAACCTTTTGTTAATACTTTTATTGAAAAATAAAAAAAGGGTGAAAAAATATAACTATTTACTCTGCTATACAGTAGCCAGTAGGTGTCCAGTATATTTCGTCATTAAGTAAATCACTCCAGTAATGTATAATGTATACATATACCTATGGTAAATAAAAATTATTTTAATAATAACTCGTTATACATATTAAAAATTAATTTGAGCTAATAGGTACTGTCTGTTAGCCTAAATACCTATATTATAAAGTAATTTATATTACTAATAAAATATACTACAAAAATATAAGCTTAAAATTAATATATATATTAAATGCCATAATGAATCACAATAAAATATAATATCTATTAAATGCGTAAAAATTTTCGTTTTGTCCATATTTTTGTTTGTTTTTCTAGGTTGTTTTGAAAAATACTGATTTGACAAAATTGACTTCTCAAAAATCTTAGAAAATCCAATTGTCTATCAGAAAACACCATCAAAGTTGAAGATCAAAAATTTTTTTTTACATTATATTATGTATTTGTGTGTACAAAAAAACAACACATACACAGACATATCGTAAAATCAATAAATATATAAACTCAACGTTCCACGCTCAAATGACCTACCTTTATTTTAAAGTAAAAGAGGTGCCTGTACTGGCTGTAAGTACTTAAATGAGTTGAAAAACTGAGTTCAAATGATCTATAATTTTATTAGGGTATACATTTGCACTTGTGTTAAGACTGGCGATAGTTTTTTAACCTCGTTTATTTGGCTATCAAGTGAAATTTATGAATATAATAAAAATTTCCTAAATATCTGTTTGACTGCATTTAATATTTATAAAACATGAACATAATATGACTATTAAAATGCTGACTTATAATTTTTATATATTATACCACCGTTATGTTATAGGTAGGTTATTACTATAAAAATAAAACATATTAATTATTACTAAAAGCTAATATAATTTTTATTTTTTAGTGTTATTAATTATTAATCATTAAAAATGTATAATAGGTACCTATACATAACCATGGATATATTTTCAAATAGTCTTTAACTTCCAATACGGACATACGGACATATATGGTTAATAATTATTGTATGATTATACTATTATTTAAATACGTTCCTAATCTAATGAAGTAATAAATAATAATATATTATACGTACCTAGTTGAAATTTAAGTGAGTAGGTATAATTTGGAAAAAATATACCAAACTATTATTTTTGTATTTGGTAGCTGAATAACATTACTTTCCTTATATAGACTTATTATTGTTTAGAATATTTAGTAAGCTGTTCCATCCTAGCTGATGCTTAGTGAATACATAAATTGCTAAATTTATAATCAAAGTTAGGTCGTAATGTCGTATACTCGAACCTAAGTAATTTAGGTAGGTATATATTTCACCATATAATGAGTCTATTTACGCCTTTTGTCTAGGCATTGTTATGTCGTGTTTATCGTAACTAGTATCTTAACTCTGTATAATTTATAAATACAAATATAGTATAATATAACTATAGGACATAACTTATAGTCATTTTTATAATAATTATTCATGTTTCATAACACTTACTTGTAATATTTCACTTTACAACGACTACGTTATTCGTCATTTTTTCGTTCGTGCAGAATTATCAATATGTTTTCCGTAGAGAGGCTTTGCATTGTCACCTATGAAAGTTATTATAAACGGTACATGTATTCATTTCTTGAACGCAATAGACTACTGCAGTATCTACTACTCAACAGTGGTTCACATGATGCTCATATGCATAGTAGGGGTAATGTCCTCGGAAGGAGAAAACACTACTATAGAATTTAGTGCGTTCAATTCCCTTTCACTGTGTGCTATGAATCATAATAAATACTACACCGACCATAGTAATAATATAAATTAACTGATAAAAGAAAAAAATCATTGACATGATTAAAATCAAAAAATGTCTGCAATAATTTATAAGTTTTTACAAATATCTACTGGGTAATAAAAAAAAATTTCTGAGCTCATTCGTCACTGTATTTAATAGATGTATTAAATTCTTATACATCGTTGTATGCAAAGAAAAATTATTCTGAGCGTAGACGATTTACCTATGTTTTTAAGGATATTTTATTTTATTATATACCTATTTATTTATTGTTTAATGCAATATATTTTTCTAATTATAGCACAGTAGATTGAATTATTTTGATACATAGGTATAGACGGTATAGTTATATCTGCTGTTGCCTGTAAGTATCTTATAGGTCAATACTTAACTAACGTTTATAATTATAATATATATTTTTTAATAATAATGAAATAACAAAAGAGGTAGACTGGATAGTGAATACATCTTTATTTTACGTTCAACGTTGTAAGTGTTAATAATGTCGTTAAAATATGAACTTAAATTGCTTAAAAAAATGTTTGTGACTTATTATTTACGTTAAAATTTTTTTTTAATTTTCAGTAAAAAAAACCTTAAATGTTAAATTAAAAATGTGTACGAATTTTTAACATCAAAATGGTTAATTTGCAGATTTCGTTTTAAAAAAAATTAGAATTTGAAACACGTATTTAAATAAAAATAACTTATGAAGAAACTTTTATCAAAATGCTAAGATGTTTTTCTACAGCTATATTTAGAAATAAAAAGAAACAGTTTTTTCAACTTGGTGTAATAATTATACATTTCATGAAGTGGATATTTTTTCACTATAATTTCATATTGTGTAATTTTTTTTATCAAATGGCCATCCACTTAGTGAAACAAAATATAATATTATACTGCCATTGGTTGTAATATTACATAATATACTATATTTCACAATATTTATATTATTATATTATTATTAACAATATTATATTTTAACTTTTAAGTATATTATATTAAATATTCGAATTCATTTAAAATTTTGTTAGATTTGGTGGAACAAAATTTAATTTACAATCATTATTCATTGTAATTTTATTAGTTTATTTTAATTTCTGCTTTACGACCAGGCATTTATAATTGTATTGCTGTAGGTAAAATTGAGGGGCTCCAAATGTTAGAAAAATTGAGAGTACTTAATTGATACGCTACTTCAGTAACGCATTTACATTGACATAAATAAACAAATTAAGTATTAATTTCTGATAATTTAATATTAATTTAAATTTTCCATCAGGAACTGACTGAAAATTAATCAAATCAACTTGGTCTCTTTCATTAAAGTCTTTTGTTACAATAGGTTGATGTAAAACCACAAACTTACGATTAGCACCTATTGGCTATTTTACAGTTACAAGCGTTCCATATTGTTATGCAAGTTTCCACATCTGGTCTAGGACTGGCATATTTATTAATAAAAGCAGTATAATTATATAATTATAATATTATATTTTGTTTCACCAACTACCAAGGAAATAATGGTATAAAGGATACTAATTTCATGAAATTTTTAATTACTTCACAAAGTGGAAAAAACGGTTTCCATTTCATGAACTGGATAACTTATCATGAAATGAACAATTTAGATTTTTCTTCTTTTATATTATTATTTCCTACGTACTATGTACTAATGTACTACTTATACGCGTTAAACTAACCCTGTAGCGATAATGATCTCATTAGTCATTTCTCATAATTTAATAACAGCGATAATATCTGATAACATTTTAAACACAGGCTCACAGTGGAAACATAGTCCTTTTAATCGAGCCTACATACATAATATTATATATAAAGTATTGTGTCTATAAATAATAAGATAAGCTATAATAAAGTATAAACATAAACATGTCATTGACCATTTCGACTAAATAAACATTACTTTGCTACAAATAAAATAAAATAAAATTATAATGGTAATATAGTATTTAGTATTGACAAAATTTTTAAAATTTAATAGCTCAATAGATCATAATATCACAAAATATTACATTATAATTTAATGCATACTGCATAACTTAAGCAAAAACAAAAAAAATAATAAAAAGCCAATGGTGGGGATCTGACCCCCACATCACCCCTTGTATACGTCACTGTCATTGATTATAAATACTATATAATATACTAGTATTTATAATCAATGATATTATCTATTAAAGAAAGATCATATTATTTTCAAACTTTCATGGATGAGACTTTGCAAGGGCAATAATTATAATGTATTTAATACACATTAATGTATTGGTCATTGTCTTCAGGTAGTAGGATATAAAAAAATAGTTGAATAATGTAATCTATTACAACATTTGTCTGTGTTTTTGCTTGTATTAAGATTTTTGTATAAAAAAATTAATGTTTTTTTTAATAAAATGCATTGTATACTTTAGTGTTGTCATTTTACACAAAAAAATATGGTTGTTATGAATACCATAAATAGTATTTTTAAAAAAAATTTAAACGGTTCACTGATTCTATATTATATGATAATAATAATAATAATAATATAATTAAAAATGGATAATTAATAATTATCTCAACAAAGTGTTTAATTAAAATATTATTTGTTGTTACAATGTAAATTGCATGGATAATTATAGGCATGAAGGTATACATACATTATACTTCTTAGGTTAATACAACATTTTATATATTATATCCTTTAGTGTTTTTCAAAATTAATTTATTAACTAATTCTTGATAAGTTGTTTTATTTTTACATAAAGCAGTCAAAGTAGGTTCAGCACCAAGGTCTCTCAACTCAGTTAATCGTTCCTGGAAATTAAATATAAATTAAATTTATTTATCCTTAAGTCAATTTAATAAGTTTTAAAAACTAACCTGCAAAGTAGAAATACTGTGAGTAAATACACGCGGAGTACTCAATATATGTGTAGATCTGAATCCTTCTTTGAGAAGAAAATCTAATATTTCTTTCAATTTAGTAGGACTAACTCTCAATGTTGTAGGATATTTTGAACTAATATAACGTATAGTTTTCTCTGGTACTTTAAGTCTTTTAGCTAAATATTGTGCAGTAGAATCTTTATTGAGAACTACTCTATTTTCTTGTTTTATCTCTATAGTCCTAAAAAATATAAATATATTGGATTAACTAAATTCTATATTAATTAATATTCAATGATACCTTTCAAATACTTCAGGTTTACATCGTAACATCCAAGGCTTAATTGGTAAATTTGCTCTTTTAGTAAGAGAAATTCTGTGATTTATTTGATCAATGCTGTACATAAATATCCAAGTATCTTTCCAAATATCATTTTTATTGACACTATTTTCTTAAAAAAAAAAATATATATATAAGCCACAAATTAAATTTCAAATTATAAAAAATTGCTTTCAATACATAACTTTCTGAAAATTATTATTTTAAAATGTATTTTGAGTTATAATATTTAAGTACTTGTATTTTTGATTAAAAATATTAGTACAAAATGTATAAAGCTTTATATTATAAATTATTAATACGAAAACTTGATAAATTAAAAATCATGATTAATTTTTTATTTTTGTATAAAATAAAATTAATTAATTACCGATTAAAATATGATATATGTGGTTGAGAGTTATAAAGTCCCGTGTAAATAAAAATTTGTAATGCATCAAATGGTAACATACTTCTTGAGGATTTTTCTAAAAGTACAAATTAATTATTCATCACTGATATTTCTATTGTTGTAGTTCTTATTTTATTTATTTTTCATATAAAATTATCAGAACAGAAGTTAGGTATTCTTTTGAATACAATTTTAAAAAGTAATAACAATTATTAATTAAATTTCAACTTATACTAAATAATAAAAAATAAAATCATTATTTTCTAAATTTTACCAAATTAAATATGTAATAATATATCACCTAATCATCAGGCTATATGGCCTCTCAAGCCTTAGCTGTAAACATTGAATCTGTATTGTAAGCTATTTGAACTGTATATTTTAAACAAAATAGTTTTAAAAAAAAGTTCAATTTTCAATTCTTACGATAAATTTTAGAAAAATTCTAATTTTTAATTGAGTTATCAACAACTTAAGAAAAACTTTAAATTAAATTTTCAAAAATTTATAAAAAAATAAAAACAAAAAAATCAAATGTATCAAATGTCTACTACTTAAAAAGATAAAGTATTTTTTAAATTTAATCGTATCAATAAAATTATAATATAAACATAAACATTTAATAAAAATGTTTACACTAATTTATTAATTTATTTTTGAGTTACACCAAAAATAACAATATTGATTTTGACAAAAACTGGTAACGTGTAAAATTTCCTATTTTTTCTTAATTTTTAATTTTTTTTAAATACTGAAATACTTTTAAAACCCTAAAGTATTAACTAATTTCAATTTGCTACCAGTAATTACTCTCAAAGTTGAAATTTAAAGCATGTTTTTTGACATTTTGAACTTCAAAGTATCATCAGCTATAAAAAAAAATGTATATGTATCATAGTAAAATAAATACATGTATAGCTCAGTATTTTAAAGTAAAACTAAATTATTTTATAAATTGATATAAAATTCATATATCAACCAATATATTTTTTTTTATTATTATTATTATAAAGTGTTCCTGACAGAGGCATCTAACTTATTGATAATATTAAATTAACATTTTAGCAGTTTACCAATTGATAATGCATAAAATCATTTACTATCAATATAAAATGTATATATTCAAACCTCAAAAGTAGATGCAAAATAATAGACTCTGTTTCCATATGGCACAATTTTTGATTCTAAGTGAGTTTTTTTAGTAAGATATACAAGTTTTGTCATAGGCATTTGGAGGAGTACAAACAAATCATCCATTTTTTTAGGATTCCATTTTTTAAGTAATGTCAGTCCAGCACTTAAATGATCTAGAAAAAAAACAATCAAAATCATCATAAGCATTTTTTCATAATACTATTGAACTAAAATAGTTATAATAGTATTGGAAATAAAACACATCTAAAATCCTTTGTTGTGTGTAAATTATACAAAGACAATTAAAATCACTGCTCTAAATCCACTTAATCATAATTTTTAAAAAAAAAAACATTAAACTGGAATTGTTTAATTCCAATTTCGGATAGAAAAAAAACTAACAATTTATTATTTCTTAGGTGGCTAATATTTCAACATTTTACTTACTAAAATTAATTTTAAAAATCCATTCATTACTAAGAACTGCATTAGAAGTAAGTCCATGTTTAATACATTCATTGAATTTCTCTTTATCATTAGCATTACAATTAATTTTAAATTTAACTTCATCTTGAATAGAAAATTTTTGCTTTTTATCAATCATTGAACTTAAATATTTTCTTAATTTAATAGTATTTAAATATTTTAATGGTTTAAACATATTTGAGATAAACATCTTGTTGTACTGTATTGATAACTAAAATTAAAAGAAATATAATTAGAGCATTGTAAAAATAGAAACAAAGTAAACTGAAATAATTGTGCAAAATATAACAACAGCATAAAGATACATGAACATTGAAAACCAAATTGAAACCAAATAAATGAAATTCAGCTTAGTGGCTTGTACTCTCGTTATTGTAATCGTATCATAAAAATCATGATAACAATATAAGCATCATATTATTATATACAACAACCAACAGTTAAATTTGCGACGGTACGCCTCACGCATGCGCATATTAAACATCAATGTCAGAGACTCGGCAGTCGGCGCTTATTATGTGCTTCAAATTATCGGGCCTCATCCATAATATATGATCTAAGAATCTAAGATTCTAACTTCTTAGATAAATATAATTTACAGCTGAGTTAATGAGTTTATAGTTTATTTAATAAAAAAAATAACGGCGGTTGTAGATTACACTGCGGTAGGTACCTCCTATAGGGCTATAGATAATAACGAATTGAATATCCTATCAACTAATTCTACATACTATATAATTTAATATTTATACGTAGATACATAAATATTATAGATATATAAAAATACATATAAATCGTAATATTTAAGTATTAATACAAGCACTAGGTGTGTTGTCTACTCATTGTGATTTTATGTCGAAAAAAAATGAAAGTGAAATAAAATAAAACAAGCGAAGTTACTAAATTGGCAAAATGCCGTCTGTGTTGTGACATAATATATTATAAATAATATTGGTTAATTTTTCAACAGCGTTGAAAGGTCTAGAATTAAACAAACATTTTACATTTACGCTTATTTATAAGAAATGAAAATATACTAAGTAGTATGAGACGGTTGTAAGACTATACTAATTAGTAGTTAATATTTGGTTCTATCACTGCCCACTGGATAGCTCCTTCTCCTCTTTCCTTGTTTATAATATTATTGTTGTATACTTTCTCTTATATTTTTTAGTTAGAACAGCCACACAGAATATTGTAGCAATTTTGGTGGGACGAAAAGATTTTACGAACATCGGTGTACTATTATCTATATAATATTATTATTGTATCCAAATACCACTACTACGTTCATATCGTCAACCGTGCAAACGATAACAAACATCTACCGTTTGGTATGCTATCGGTTATCACTTTTTATATGTTCCCTTGGCCTCATCACCTACCACCTTATATAATATCTCCATGGTGATGCGTGATGATGGGAAGCGTCGGGAGCAGCAGCAGCATCTGCTATCCGTGTGCGTACTTTGTTTACAATACATTTTTTGTGTCTATAAATTGTTGTTCGCTGGTCGAGTTTAAAAGGAAATTTTATTTTACATTTCTACATCATAATAATCGTATACCTCGTAATACTCGCAAAACAGAATTTTTTTTTAATTAGGTATAAGTGACATAACATATTATTGCGTCGACATACTTAATTTACAACTGTTCTCTATTTCGTACTTATTATTTTCGTCATTATTGTTCATTATTAATTTCAATACAATTATTACCCTTATTACTACAATTTTCTTTTTAATTTACAAGCTTTTCGTTCTCATTTTTAATACCTATCATAACACTAAATATTTGTGTTCGTGCTCCGCATTTTCGATTTACGTTCTTTATTGTCTTGTTGTAAAACAAAATCGTTCGAAATGTTCAAATTGGATTCAGTTCAGATGCCTCAACAACTCAGTCAGGCCGCTCACGATCGTGAAAAAGTATTTCAATGGATTGTTGAATTGTGCAATACAGAAACCAGAGAAAATGCACTTTCTGAGCTCAGGTAACAAAGTCTTTTGTCATTAAAGATTTGCATTATAAAATTCTTACACAGTGCTGTACTGTTATACATTATTGTAGACTCGTAATTGAGCCTGAACATTTCTTAAACAATATTATGTTTTGCAAAATGTTAGGTTGTAATTTTTTTAGTTGTTCAAAATTATATTGATAATGCTAGGTATACGCTAGGGCAACATTAAAATTGAGTTTACTCGTACTATGAAATATATTTTTTAAAACAATGAATAAAAGCAATTTGTAAAATAAAATTTATATCTACTTATAATACTTTGAAAAAACTAAATTATATTGATAATATAATATAATATTGTCCATTCGAAATTGAAATATAATATAAAAGGTAAATGTTACGAGAGGTCCGGAGGACCTCGAGTTGTGTCTTGTGCGACCGAAGCCACTATATACTTATGTTACTTTTAACTGACCCCCGAGCCTGGCGTCCGTAGCCGGTAGGCAAAAAGAGGTCTCTCGAATTTGGCGATCGGAGCCAGCAGGCGAAACGAGTTACTAAAATAAATACTTATATTATCATATTTCATAGAGAAATTTAAGTCTATAACTTAGTTAAGTTAAGTTTATTTTCTTGACCAATAAATTCTGATTGCACCATCATTCTTAACTCGTTAAAGTTCATAAGTTACAAAAAAAAAAAAAACATCAATATTCGTAGTAGACGCAGTAAACTAGAGTGAGCACATAAGTAACGCAAAATTGCTAACTTCCCAATGCCATAACTTCGAATCTACGTCTGACGACCGACAAATTCTGATTGAACCATTATGCTTAATAGTTAATATAAGTAAGTTCAAAAAAAAAAAATCAATAAATTTGCATGGGGTGGTAAAGTACATTTGTTCCTAAAGTATAAATTAAAAAATTGTAACTACTTATCAAAAACAAAAATATAATACCTACTTTATTATTTTTCAGCTCAAGACGTGATATATCCATGATCTTGGTCCAATGATTTGGACATACAACAGGCACTTATAGCAGCATTATTGTTTGAAATTGTGTCTACTTATCAGTTTGTAACCCTCCAACTATGTCACTTCAACAAGTGACTCGTCTTTGCAATGCTCTGGCACTCTTACAGTTGTGTAGGTGCTCACCCTGATACACGTTCTCAGATTCCTTAAGCCACGACTACCTCTTTTACATGTATCCATTTCTACATATGCCAACAAATGTCGTAATTTTGTAACATCTAGACTTACAAGTTTGGGTGTGATTGGTGCTTTAGTGAAGGTAAATAATAAATTACATAATAACTGTGTTTATTTAGGTACTTATAAAAATGTATAGTAGATACTTTGAAAAAAAATCTACTTTATTTATAATAAATGCTACTCGAGATGATACTTTATTTGAGTGTAATATTCATTTTTAATTTTATTATAACAAGATAAAACAATGGTGAATTATTTGTAATTCCTATTAAGTTAGGTCTAATTTTTTTAAATATTTTACTTTAATTCACTATAAATTACAAACCAAGTCTTACTTATACATTTAAAATTATCAAGCAATGATTTTCTAATACAGTTGTAAATACTGAAAGTAGTATGTTACAGGTTTTTATTTTTATTTCTACTGATTATAAATATATTTTAACTAATTTTAAGTATTGCTATTATGTTAACAGACAGATATTGTGTTTGTGTCACAAAGATAGTTAGTTTTTTTTCTTATGAACTTTGTAATTAATTTATAGTACAATAAAACTTTACTTAGTTATATCCTATAAAGATTAGATTACTTGTAGTCAGTATCACTTAAATTTTCCATTTAAAAATAAAAACAAAAACAGTATTTATAAAAATGAAACAGTACTTTTTTTAGAACTGTTATGTTATATTAGAATAGAATTGTTAATAACTCATGTAAGATGCTTGTTTTATTATTAGAAATACAAATGATTTTAGAAATATAACCTATTTAAAAACTGTTGAACAGTAGCATTTCAACGGTATAAGGCAAAAAATTGGGCCATAAAATATCATAATTAGTTTCTGTCATTAATTATTATAACGATTTGAAAAAATTGTTTTTGTTTAGGCTTTGTTTATTTATTATTTTAATCTTCTTAACATCAATAAAAATTACTTGCCAACCCCTGTTCTAGTTATTTTTACTATCTATAAGTATTACTGCTGAGGCTGTTTAGGCTCAAGCCTAGGGCGGCAAATTTTAACGGTCAAAACAAAATAGCTTTTTTTCTTTAGGTGGTAAATTTATTTCAACCTTTATCGGCAGCAAAAACCTTAATCCGGCCATCCCTGATCTGTTATATATTTTCTGTTATAATTACTATTTGTTAAAGGACATTTTGTTCATTATATTTATAATAAATACTATAATTATTAATTCAATAAAATTTACATAATAGGTAATTACAAATTATTACTCAAATTAGACAGTTAATATTACGCAAAAGATACGTTAACAAATGGGTATGGATCACATTAGCCAGCTATTATACTTACAATCAGATGTTAACATTTTTTTTTTTAAATTATGGTGTTTAATTTTATTTATATATTCTTTTACATTATTCAGACAGAAGAACAAGAAGTTATTACTTTCCTTCTAACAACTGAAATTATTCCATTGTGTCTACGTATTATGGAAACTGGTTTTGAGTTAACTAAAACATTATCAACTTTTATACTGCAAAAAATACTTATGGATGACAATGGTCTAAGTTACATTTGTCAAACATATGATCGGTTTTCTCATGTTGCTCTCATACTTGTGAGTATTTTTTTTATAATATCAACAAAAATTTTTATTATTTTTTCATTGGATTTTCAGGGGAAAATGGTCTTGGCACTTGAAAGAGAACCGTCTACTAGACTACTGAGACATGTTGTGGGATGTTATGTTCGTTTGTCGGAAAACTCAAGGTATAAAAATAATTATATATTTTTTTTAATAATAAATATGTGGATTAATTTTTAAAAATAATCACTTGAGTACATTGTAACATACATCACAATATAAAACGACATTCTTTGAGTTTATATTTTTCATATTTTTTTGAAGAATCAATTTGTATATCTAGTATATATTCATCTTAAAAGGTTAGATTTATTTTATCACAAAAATATTTTTCTGTAGGTGTGCATTATATAGTAACTAAATTACTATCCAATAATAAACACATGTCTTCAAATTAAGAATTTACTTAAATTTTATAGTACATCATAAAGTTCTGTACAGTAAAGAAGATGAAATGAATAATTATTTTCATTTTTTAGTCTAAAATGGTTGTGTTTGTAACTTAACTTACTATGAACTACATAATATTAAATAAATTGATTAATAAAAAAAATCAATATTTTTTTCAGAGCTCGTGAAGCACTCCGGCAATGTTTACCTGATCAACTAAAAGATATGTCAACTTTTTCTGATTGTCTTGCCAGAGACCAGACAATTGCTGCTTGGTTGTTATTGTTGAAAAATAATTTGGAGTCTGTTATGCCTATTGACGTATCTCCTGGTGTTCCATCACTTGTCAAACCATAATATAATAGCTTTTAAAATGTCTATTTTCAAACAAAACTCACATGTCTTTTGATATATCATATCAATTTGATATAAATTAGTAGCGAATGACAATGTACTTATCTCTCGACTTTTATGTGTTACTTGGGTGGGGAGGGGTTTAAATAATAATAATAAAGTAACTTGAGTCTGACTTATTATTATTTTTTTATTTTTATTTAAGTTAAAACATTTAAAGCAATTACCTTTCTAATAATAAAAATAATAATAATAACAAGAACAATAATAATGTTTATTATTTAGTATTATATAATTATACTATTATTTTATTAAATATTACTGTCTCAATTGTCTTAATGATCTGCTTATGAATTTTAAGAGATATCAGTATAATTATTTTCCGTTTGTTAACTTTTATTTATAAAATAAGTAAATGTTAACCTATTGGTCAGTTTTCAATTCATAAAATTAATTAAAATTGAAATTAAATTTTGATTATTTGAGTACAATAATTTAATATAATTTAACAATATTGCATAAATTCTTAGGAAAACATTTTCTGTTTATCTGAAGGCTAAACAATTATTTCAAGAATGTTGATCTCAATAGATATAGATATAGATTTTAAATTATTATTATTGTTTTATTATCTATCTAAGTATTTTAAGTATAGACTCTAGAGTAAGACTTGAAAAGTATGCAACATAATAATATTTTTTTTTATTTAGGAACCTGGAATTGTCTATTCTTTTGTTTCATCTATCCCAATCCCACCTATCCGAGTAAATTTCAGTGCATTATATTATTAACTATTAACTTTTCAGTCTATAAATGAAAATCACTATAGACTAAACAATAATTATTTTTACTCAGTTATTTAAAATATCAAATTGCTTTAAATTTTAATTATCAAAAAAAAAATCTGTGTAGAGCTTTAGATATTCCTATATTTCACTCCAATAGAAAGAATTAAACTGATGTATTTAAAGTTA
>NC_040879.1:72732931-72812850 GCF_003676215.2 Rhopalosiphum maidis
TTTAAAAACATTCTCACAATATCATCGGAGAAAACATTTTTTCACTTATTTTTAAGTTTGGATGTTAAAAACTATAATTTCAAAGCTATTTTTTGCGATATTTTATGATTATATACTTTTTAGTTTAAACCGTAGATTGGAGGTCTTTAAATAATAAAATTTGTCCACATACCTCTAAATACAAATATTTTACTATTTTTTTCTACCACTTATAGTTGTTTATTATATTTTTTAAAAATGTACCATATTATGCTTTATCAAAAAGAAATGTATGGGTAAAATAAGTAGTAAACTAAAAAATATCACATATTATCAATGAGTTTACGTACTTAATTTATACATTATTCTTTCAATAAATTTGTTTAAATAACGTTGTTTGGGTTCAAGTCTTTATTTTAAGTTAGTAAAATAATTTTAACATATTTTATGATAAAAGTTGTAATACATCATAATTATTAATAACAAAACTGTTAAATACTTTATTTTTGATCACATTTATTTGATATATTTATTTTAAAATTGTCAAGTAATTGAAAATAACATATCTAATTGAAAAATATTTTTTTCTAAATCACACTTTAAACTTAATAGTTTATTTATTCTTCTATTGAGATTAAAATTCCAGTCTGGTTTTTATTTCGTATTTTATCTTATAGTTTATATAAAATTAAAGTTATAATTTTATTTATTCTAAAAATTAATGTTAAAAATGAACTGTTTGTGTTATGGTTATTTTCAAATTATGTTTTTCTTTCATATGTTTCTTGGAAAACGTCTTGATATACCATTTTTGATTTTAAGATTAAAGTAAATAAATATTTTCATTGCAATCTTTTTCTGCCAACCAACATAATACAAATGGAAGAGGATTAAATTCGATAACAGTTATTATATGTATACTTACAATTATTCTGATGATATTTTTTATATCCTTGGAGTCTTGGGAATGTTATGAAATAAATATATTATATGTATAGTACTTAGTAATATATAATAAATTCTTTGTTGAGCTTTTAAATTTTTAAAATATGATAAATGATTATTGATTATTTTTTCACAATTCTATGTAAGAAGGTAAATATTATTTCAAATTCAAAATAATGTATTAATGTATTATTTATTTACATAAAAATTACATAAACAAATACATGAAACATACAATATAGTTATTATAATATGTGAAAAATATTGTGTGTAACTAAAAAGTGTTTATTCTTCATACTATATAATTGTAGGTAAAACTTACTTGAACTTACTGTAAGTACATATAAATATAATTTGCATAAATTATTTTATGCAACTGTTCATACAGTCAAATTCGAAAACAATTAGCGTTAATATTTTGTTCAACTGTTTTCTATAAATACATTTCTTTGAATGTTATTAAAAAATGTAATATTTAACTATTTCAAGTAATTTTTAATTAATGTCAATGGATATTTTTTGTTCATGTATTAAAAAAAACAAAACACTGTCTCATATTCTCTTATTTTGTGCAATGTTAAGTATTACATGTTATATAATCATGTGGGCACATTAGTGTTTATTACATTTTACTTATTAGGTCATTAGGTACTTGTGCATTCTATAATACCTAGCTTAAAATAAAAGAGCGATCATGATTAAGCTTTCATTATAGGGGTTTTAAATAAGAATAACTTATAGACAATTTTATACTTGAATAATGTATTTATGTACTTTTTATTTAATTTGTAGGTTTTCAATTTATAATAATGGAAAAAGAAAACAAATGTAAAAGCTTAATAATGGTTTCATACTCAGATAGTGTACATCTAATTTAACGGCTATCGCCAATAAGATATTCACAAACAGATCAAGCAATATTTGAAGCTGATAAACGAGCTGTGTTTATAAGTAATTTTTCGGTGTATAATTATCTGTATATTTCTGTTTTCTAATATTATTGTTTTTTCAGGCATCCACTTTTTCCTTTACTAGCATTACTTTTTGAAAGATGTGAACAAGCCACTCAGTCAGCAGCAATTTCAATTCTGAAAGTTTTAATATGGATATACAAGCATTTGTTCAACATCAAGAAAGAGATAGAAAACCATTTTTAATTAATGATACAGAAATCGACGGATTGGTATGTGTATTAAATTGTCTTAAATTAAAATGTATAGTTATCAATAGGTACATTTATTTTTAAAATTAATGTTAAGCTTCATACCACATTAAGTTTAATTTTAGTTAATACTTATTTTTATCAATAATAAAAATAAATGTATCTATATTTATTTTCAAAACAGTTTAATTATATGCTTTTAAAATGTAGTATGATTTAGTTTTATAAATTGAACAATAACTTTTGTATTAGGTTCTATTATACACTAAGTGACAAAAACATTTTATTTTTACTACTCATAACCATAATCTGTGTGGAGCTCCCTGTATTTAGTACTCTTAAAATTCACTAATAATAGCACGAGAAAAATATATTATTCAACTTTATACTTTTATTTTATTAAATATATTTTTTAAATAATGTAAGATGTTTGACATGTGCGGTAGATCCATAGTCCATTTTCCATATTTTATATTACATATTACTCTTAAGTCTAGTGCCATTCGGTATATTTGCTTACTGGCTCATAATTAAGGCTAGGATGTTTGTAATTTTTTTACTTTTAGTCATGCTCGTTCAATAATAAATCCATTCTATATAATGTAGATGTAGTTATATTAAATTGTATTTCACACAGTCTTGAATGTTCAGGCATTTTTAGTTATAAATTCACTTTCGTTTCTAACAAAAACAGATTCATGTTTTACAAATTTTTATTCAACTCGTATACATTGTATGGCACATATATAATAACAACAATTTTGTTTTATTATTAAAAAATATTAGTTATTAGTAAATTATCAAATAATATATTATGTAATATTATCATAAATTATATTTTGAATAAACATTGAATAATTTTACTTTTCGCATATTTTATAACATTATATTTGATTGCTTTAAAGTCTTTGAAATTTTTGGATGCATTTTTTTTAGCATTTTTAAGGTCGTAAATACCCTATTCATACCCTTATTCCCTATTCAATACTGTGATAGATTAATGTATGATTTCCAATGTGAGTAGGTATGTGTAAAATTTCATTAGATTTTTTTTAAATAATCTCAGATTATTATAGTAATATTTATAGTAATGGTTAAACATTACTTAAAAGTTATTTTTTTTTCAGATGATTAAAGCTATTCAAGTATTACGAATACATTTATTGGAACTAGAAAAAGTTCAAGAATTGTGCAAAGATTTTTGTAGTAGATACATAACATGTCTAAAAATTAAAATGCAAAGTGAAAATTTATTACGTTCTGATTACACATCGGGTTACATAGAAAATAATAGCAGTGGTAACTCAAGTAATAGCAATTCTCCATTATGCCATTCTCCACACCATAGTCAGGTAAATATAGTTGTTATATACATTTAATATCATTGACTTAAAAATGTACAGATAAGCCGTGGCTTATAAAAATGTGTCTACCACCCTGCCAAACCATAATTTATTGGTTATTTTATTACAATGCATCTGTTCAATCACTATGCTGATAAGGGTAAGATTTCTGTTACAGCAACCTCTCATCCAATTAACACAATGGTAGGGTATTTCATTATTGACTGCAATTAACTAGTTTTAACATTTTTGTTGTGCTGCTTATTTGTTAATTTTAAAATCAGTGATAGTAGTATTATATGGGCAATTCTTTTATAGAACAACGCTCATTATTTCAAAATTTTCATATGATTTTGAACATATGTTTTTACATAATTTGCAGTTGATATAAAACACCTATTAAACACATACACCCACACACACCCACCCACACACACACGCACACACACATTTATTTGATGTTTAATATTTTTTATTGTTTTAATTATTTAAAAACTTCTTATATTTATGATAAAATACTTTTTTAATTTCATATTCTGAAGCAGAATTTTTTTGATGTATTTTGATCCATGAAAATCAATTTGATTGATTGATTGATTGATTATCAATTAGAAACATTTAAAATAATTTCTTAAAAAATTAATGTTTCAAATAATATTCATAAATGATGGTATTTTAAATGTTTTTAAAAATATTTCGATCATAAGTTTGTCTATCATTCAATATATTCTTAGTAAACACACATAGAAATTTGAATTGAAATTCAGTTTAATTGAATCATTGAATAAATATTTAGTTAAGTCAATAACCGTACTAGTTAGTTTTGGTTGAGGTATAAAAAATGCATTATTAAAAGTTATCCATACAAAATCAATATACATCACATCTGTTTGTGATATATATGTTTATTATCTATAATTAGTGTTATTTATTTTATTTATTAGTTTATTATGGTACATTAGGTTTAGGTTTATAATGATGTTTGACAGGTGATATCCTCTTCAGGAGTTTCTGTGCGGCAGTCTGGAGACAACGATGCTATAAAACCAAAAATAATAATGGATTTAAAAAACATAACCTGTCTTTTATCAAATATACCATCCTCCACATCCGTAGAAATGAAAGATGTATCTCAAGTCTCAGATGTTTCCCAACTTGATTTGACAGTCACTAAATCTACACTTCAAAACTCTTCTTTAGAAAAAACACCATTATCAGCAATTGGTACAAATGTATTACAGAATAATGTTTCTATTTTACATGGTAGGTAATAATTTATTATTTATATATACTTAAAAACATTTATTGAAGTATGAATTGTTACATATTTTTATATTTTATTAATCTCTGAGTATTACTTCTACATTAATTTTATTTTATTTTTTTAATACAATTAACAGTTGTATAAAATGTATTTTAATATTTTTATCAATTATGTTTTATCAATATTTTTAATCATTAATTAATATTCTTGTTTATAGATGATAAACATAATTAAGTAATGAAATATTTCAAGAATACAAATGTTTATCATGAAAAATGTAAAAAGAATTTTTTTCACTTTTAAGAAATGAAATAATTATTTAAACAAAAATTTTCCTTTGCTAAATGTTTGAATTAAAAGTATATTAGTTATAAACAAATATTATTTAATATATATTAGTATTACATGGTTTGCAGCAGTTAATTGTAGGAATATTTTTAGCTTAGGTTAATGTATATAATTAAGTGTTGATAATATATTAATTATATTAATTACTGTTTTTGTATTAATACATATATTTTATATATTTTAGGTTCCTTATCAGCTACTAGTGGTGGCTCTTGTGATGAAGAAGATGACTACTTTGGGAGTAAAAAGAAAAGGCAACAAAAAAGAGGAATTCTCCCTAAACAGGCTACAAGTGTAATGCGCTCTTGGCTTTTTCAACATTTAATTGTAAGGGAAAATAATATGTTAATATAAAAATATTATTACTTTTAATACAGTGTAATATAAGGTAGTTTCTCTATATACCTAATAACCCTATTATATGATTATTATTATTATTATAATTTGTATTATTTATCTTTATCTATATTAATACCATGCCATATACATTTCAGAAAATACTTATTGTAATAAATTATGATTTATAAAAAACATTTCAATAAATAAAAGATATTAATTTTCAGCATCCTTATCCAACAGAAGATGAAAAAAAAATTATTGCCGCACAGACTAATTTAACATTGTTACAAGTAAATAATTGGTTTATCAATGCACGAAGACGAATATTACAACCAATGCTTGATGCGTCTACCCCTGATATTGCTGGTATTTTTATTATTCTGTATAATAAATGTATTGTTAAATTTAATTAATAATATATATATTTTAAAATATAGGTGAACAAAACTTTACTCTTTCTAAAGATAAGTCTGCAATTGTTGATAATAACAAGTTTTCATGGCCTGCTGATGATTTATTACAATCTCAAAATGTCAATGGTAAATAATATCACAAATTATGCTAAATAAGTGATAGTGGGTTTGTATGTTTCTTGTGTATACATATAAATGAGAGTGTTATATGTGTATGTAGTGGAAATATATTAATATATAAAGATTTTAATTCATATAAACAGTCTTATTTTTGGACAATGATGTATTAGTAAATAATTTAAATTGTAAAATGCTTTTAAGCATACATATTGCAATCATAATTATATTTATTTGTTAATAGAACATATGTTCATATGCATATGTTGTTTTTACCTTAAGTGTATAAATACAGTGTTAAAGTATAACCAGGTTTATAGGATTTATGGGTGGTGACATGGTGATGTTTTGGAATATTTGTATACAAATTTATTTAATATTGTTTATAGTTGAAATAAAACTATGATGCTTATATTATTTTTAAAATGTATAATAGTTTTATAGTCAATAAAATATAATACGTTTGATAAACTATTATCACTAATAATTATAAATTTAATCACACAGAATTAATTTGTTATAAACATTATCAACGTTTAGTTAATTATTAATATTATTAAATTATTTAATATTAAAAATATAATGTATTCACCATTCATTATTATTCTGTAGTTATTTATTAGTAACTATATTAAATTTATAATATAATTTAATTGGTTTTTTTGATCTTAGCAGATATTAAATAAGTTGTAATTTAATTAATTTAATGACTGCAAATAACTATTTTTGTTGAGAATATTTTCAAATCATTCAATAGTAGGTACCTATCTGTTTATGTACCTTTTTATGGTTTAATTTCCAAATAATATTGTAATAGTATCTATTAAAATAATTGTTTAATTTTCAAAACTGTTGGAAATAGTTTTAAATTTATTTTCAAGTCTACTTGAAATTGATTTTTGTATATTTTTGATTTTATTCTACTAAATTACAAAAAAATAAAGTGAAAAGCATAAATTAAAAATAGAAAAGAATCTAATATACAGGAAAGTAGAATAGAATAGATTTAACAATAAATTAATATCATATTTTCTGTGGTTCAGCTTTTACCAGTTAACATTTATTTTAGTATGATTAAGAAACTTATCTATTGTGTAAAATAGTTAGGTATTATCGTTTAAATTTCAGAAATATTTAACACACACACACGTTATTTGGGTAGCAAAATTATTGTTTTTCAAAGTAAACATTTAAAATAACCATATAAGACATATTTATTATACTAATATAGCTTTCCAAAGGGTTTTGGAATTAAATGACCATTTATTATGCATTATATATTACACCTCAATAACTTAAACCTGTTTCACAATACTTCTACAAATATATATATATATATCACTGATGCACTTTAAAAAAATTATATTTTAATAAAAATAAAAATTATCATATTAAAAATAAAAATAATTTTTAATATTTAATTTTTAGAAAATTCAAATGAATCAAATTTTGGTGAAAGTGAAGCAGAAGATGACGAAGAAGAAGAAATTAGTGATATTTTTTCTCAACATAGTGTTAATGAATCAGATTAGTCAGTGTTTTAAGAATAATCTTAATACATTGTACAATGTATATGAAACAGTAATCATTTTATATGTATGTAAAAAGTAAATATTGTTATATTATATACAGTCAATGTTAATGTTAAATACATTTAATATGTTATACATATTAGAAGACGAGAGATAATTAACTAATAACTTAAATAATATAATACAAAATAATATAATTTATTGAAAACATATTGATATGTTTCATAAAGTGTATTAAATGGTTAAAATACTTAAGTGGTTTATTAAGATAATAATTATCAATAAATCAATAAATATGTGTTATTATTAAATAAATAAATGTTCCAAGCCTTATAAGTATTATAAGTAATAATAACTAATCAATGACTGTAAAAACAATTTGTACAAAGTAAATTTTATTTAGAATAACAATTGATTGAGGTTTAACTAGAGTTATTGTATCATTTAAATACATTATAGAAATATAATATTAAATGCTAATGATTTAAAAAATAAAATTACAGTCTATTCCAAATAAGAGTATATTGGTTTGTGCATTGCTCATGACCCTAATCCCTTCACCCACAAACTATGCGGTTAAAGCTTATTAACAAATAGAGCTGTCAAATAAAAATTGGTTAGGTGATCAGTATATTTTTATTTGAAATAGACTATGTATTGTAATTTCATTTATATTTCAAAATCTTGAGTTGTCTTAATATTTTAAATATTAATTTGTTAACCCGATTATTATAAAATTATATATTTTTAATGTGTTCTTTTTTTTACATAAGATTAGAACATCATTAATGAAATAATACTACTACTTTTATGACCAATTTCTACCTATTATAATAATTATTCATAGTAAAATTGCAGCAGTGTTCCTCAGTCAATATTTTAACGCTTTGAAAATAAATGTTAAAAGAACCATAATACAAACTGTAGTGGATGGCAAATTTTCAAATTTTCTAATTTGTCATCTATATTGAATATATATACATTTAAAATTAATTCTTATTTTATAAATGTAATTGCTTATATTGTATATTTATAACTTTTTTTGTTGGTTTAACTCTTTCATTACTTAATTATACATTTTTTTGAAAAATTGTTTGTATTCATACCTACTCAATTATTTTTAGGAATCTATGTTAACTTATTTTTTTATTCTCATTCTTGTCTTATACTATATATTATTATAAACAAATTAATTATATTTTAGAAAAAGTCTGCATAATTATTATAATAAATATTATATAATACATTTTCAATATAATATGTAATCTTTTGTGAAGTTTTAATCGTTTTAGATTTGAGATAATATATTATAATTTTAGTAGACATAAAACAATTCTCTATAAACAAATACTTGATAAAAATATTTTGTTATTTATTTATTATTTTTTATTAATTTTACATATTATTCAAGATAAATGTTTATGTGGCAACCTTTAAAAAAGTGTAATTATTAACATAAATTCATCATTATATTTAAATCATGGATTTTTAAATGAAATCATTTTTTTTTTCAATTTTTCTGATTAATTTACATGTTTTTTCATTATTGAAATAATTGTAGATAATGTAAAATCAATTATATTATACATGTATTTTATGTTTGATATAATACCATATAAGTATATCATCATTTAAAATTATACTTGCTTATTGTTTTATGTGAAATAAATCGTAAATTGAGTAATGATATGTATGTTGCATGTAATTACAGTATTATAAATAATGGATATCTGATATATATATATATATATATATATGTTACAAACTAAATTGTAATAATACATACATAGATGTACATTGGTATATAAGATTAAAGAACTAACATATTAGGATAACAATTTAATTTTTGAGATTCTATTTAAAAATTAAAAGCTAATAATTGTTTAGATCATCATAATAATATATTTATTACTTCATCAATTAAAATTCACAAATTTAATTAGGGATTAACCAATAATAATAATGATTTTATAAAATTTTTGCACTACTAGTTTTACGGTTGGATACAATTTGTTAGTATTTTTTTTTTTCATCGGCTATTGACTATGATTTTCAATTGTCGGAGAAATTTTTATGAAAAAATTCTTAAATCAAGTGAATGGTTCATAAAACTCACAATTTCTGTGTTGATGTAATGTATGATTTATTCAAATGTTTTTGTGATTAAGATTTAGATATATAAATTTTGATTGACAATTGGATCAAACGCAGGCAAACATTTGAGGTAAGGGATTTGAAAAGATCTAAAATGTTTATACATTATATTTTGTATTATTTATTTAAGGTACTTGTATATGTATATTATATGTATTAATTAATAATTGCACTGTAAAATAATTTCTATATGTCACTGTACATGTTTAAAGTGATCATAGTATTAGTGGACAATCTTAGTTGCTAAATACTTGATAGATACTTAAAGACAAAACAAACTATCTGGTTGGCAATATATTAAAATAAAAATAATAAAATATGTATGTATATCTTAGGAGACAGCGATAATAAAACAATTTCGAGTAGCAGCCGGCAGGCTTCATAAAATACAATAAGTAACTGTTTAATTATCTTTAAATTTAATTATTCTTATATTTTAATTAGACTTAAAATTAATTTTTTAGGTTGTATTAACTAAATGTAATTTCAAATACAAATTGAGATCGTCTGGTTATTTTATATAAAGTAAAACAAAACTTATTATTTCATACTTAGATATAATGTTTATAATAAACAAATATAAAAAACATAACAATAATTAAAGTAAATAAGTGCTCAAGTAATGGCTTAATTATTTTTTTATATTTTTATCAGATTTTAAATTTCTTTTTTTGGTTGTATTGACTAAATATAATTCCAAATATAAGTTGAGATCTTCTGCTCACTGTTGGCTGAAATCATCAACAAACAACATTTTAGTCGGAAAAATCATCTATATCGAAAGCAATGGAATAGCCGAATGTGGTAAAGACTTTCAGTGATGTATTTGGTTTTTCTGAAGTATATTCACCGATTTCCATATCGTTGTTAAGGCTTTTTTATGGAAATATGGAGGATTTTTAAGGGATTTTAAGGACTTATTATGACATTATTAGGAAATTCAATGATTTATAAAAAATTTAATGGATTTCTAAGGATTATAACGACTTTTTTTATTGAAATATATAGGTGTTAAATGGATTTCTATTGTTTAATTGATACTTAAGGAGCATTTTGAGGAATTGGATTGAAATTTATGGATTTTAAGCATCAGTCATGACTCGGGGAGTAAAAATAAAAATAGATGAAGCAAATAAAAACAAATTGTAAACAGATAAATGTACTTTGAAAAAACCAAAATCTTCACGGGAAAGTAAAAATTCTCTAGAATTATAAGAATTCAATAGCATCCGTTATAATTAAGAGGTACAAAAATAGAACAATCAAATAAAAACGACTAGGAAACAGATAAATATACTTTAGAAAATCCAACAACTGGAAAGTGTAGATTCTCTAGAAACGGAAGAATTCAATAGAAACAGTTATGACTAAGAGGTAGGAAAATAGAAGCATCAAATTAAAACGACAAGGAAACAGATGAATATACTTCGGAAATTCAAATCATTTACAGAAAATTGAAGATTCTCTAGAACTAGAACAATTGAATAGTATTAGTTATAATTAAAAGGTGGAAAAATAGAAGAATCAAATAAAATGACAACATATAAATATATTTCTGAAAATTCAAATTCTTCAAAGGAAAGTGAAGACCAAAAAGAAACCAAATACTTTAGAGGAAACTGAAGTTTCTGTAGAATTGGAAGAATTGAATAACATCAATGGCTTTTAATAGAAAATATCGATAATTTTTAAGTAATTTTAAAGAATTTATATGGAATTATTAGAAAATTCAATGATTCATGAAAAATTCAATGGTTTTTTAAGCTTTATTTTGGATTGTCAAAGAATTTAAAATATTTTTACGGCTTACTCAAGGAATTATAGGTTTAAACGATGTTAACGGATTTTTATAGAATTATAGAGAAATGTAAAGGATTTTTAAAGATGATTTAGGATTCTTGAAGATATTAACGGTTTTTTTTTTATAGAATTATAATAAAAATTCAGGGTTATACAATTTTTAGCAATTTTTACTTCATTTTTACGGAAATAAAGAGAAATTCATAGAACTATAAGGAATGCTCCTTAAGTATCAATAAAACATTAGAAATACATTAAAAACCTTCATATTTCAATAAAATAGCCGTTATAATCCTCAAAAATCAATTAATTTTTTAATAAGTCATTGACCTTCCAAATAATGCCTTAATAAATCCTTAAAATTACTTAAAAACCATTTTTCCCATTAAACGCCATAACAACAATATGGTAATCTGTGAATACAATTCAGGAAAACAAAATAAAGGACTAGAAGTTTTACCTCATTCGTCTATTTCATTGACTATGATTTTTTCGACTTTAATGTTGTTTGTTGTTGACGTCAGTCAATAGTGAGGAGAAGATCACAACTTATATTTGGGATAACATAAAATCAATACAAACTAAAAAAAAAAATTTAAATCTGATAAAAATGTAAAACAACATTTAAGTTATTACTTGAGCACTCATTTACATTGTTATGGTTTTTATAATTATTTATTATAATCAATAATATTGTTAAGATAATAATATTATAAGGTAAAAAATAGAAATATAAAATAAAATAAACCAGGAAAAAGATAAATATACTTCGGAAAATGCAAATTCATCACAAGAAATTGAAGATTCTCTAGAATTACAAGAATTCAAAAGTATCAGTTAAAATGAAGAGGAAGAAAAATAGAAGAATAAAAAAATTAGACCAGGAAAAAAATTTATATACTTATGAAAATTCAAATCGATTTCATGAAAGTGAAGATTATCTAGAACTAGAAAAATTCAATAGCATAAGTTATGACTAATTGATAGAAAAATAGAAGAATCAATTTAAACGAACAGGAAACAGATAAATATACTTCTGACAATTCAAATACTTTTCGGAAAATTGAAGATTCTCTAGTATAAAAGAATTCAATGGGATTAGTTATAATTAAAAGGTGGAAAAATAGAAGAATCAAATAAAATGACAACATACAAATATATTGCTGAAAATTTAAATTCTTCAAAGAAAAGTGAAGATTCTCTTAGGAAAATAGGAGAATCAAATAAGAATGACCAGTATATAAATGAATATATTTTGGAAAAAAAAAATTTCTTCGCGGGAAAGTGAAGATTCCCTAGACTTGGAACAATTCAATAGCATAAATGATGACTAATTGATAGAAAAATAGAAGAATCATATTAAAATGACCAGAAAACAGATGAGAACACTTTGATGAAACACACCAGGAAAGTGAACATTACGTAGAATTAGAAGAATACAATGGCATCAGTTATAAATGAAAGGTAGACAAATAGAAGTATCAAATGAAATAATCAGGAAATATATAATTATTCTTCTGAAAATTCAAATCCTTTTAAGGAAATTAAAGATCCTTTACAACTAAAACAATTCAATAGAATAAATTATGACAAAAAGAAAGAATAATAAAAGAATCATATAAAATTGACCAGGAAACAAAAGAATTTACTTAGGAAAATCCAAATTCATCCCAGGAAAAATAAAATTCCGTAGAATAAGAAGAATACAATAGCATCTGTTATAATTAAAAGGTATACAAATAGAAGCAACAGATAAAGACGACCAGGAAACAAATTAAGATACTTCGGAAAATCCAAATTCATCATAGGAAATTGATGATTCATTAGAATTAGAAGAATTTAATAGTGTCAGTTAAATAGAAGAGAAATTATAAAGATGAATAATATAATAATAACCATAAAACAAATTAATTTATCTCTGAAAATTCATATTCTTTTCAGGAAATTAAAGATTCATTTGAATTAGAAGAATTCAATGGGATTAGTTATAATTAAAAAGTGAAAAAATAGAAGAATCGTATAAAATGACAACATTTAAAAGTATTTCTGAAAATTCAAATTCATCAAAGGGAAGTGAAGATTCTCTTAGTAAAATAGAAGAATCAACTAAAATTGACCATGAAACAAATTAATATACTTCAGAAAATCCAAACTCATCCCAGGAAAATGATGTTTCTCCCGAATTAGAAGAATTCAATGGTATTAGTTATAATTAATCGATAGAATTATTGAAGAATTAATTAAAATGACCAGTAAACATATAAATATACTTATGAAAATTCAAATCCCTTTCAGGATATAAAAGATTCTCTAGAATTAGAAGAATTCAAAAGCATCAGTTATAATTAAGAGGTAGAATAATAGAAGAATCAAATAAAATTTACCTGGAATAATGATGTTTCTCTCGAATTAGAAGAATTCAATAGTATAAGTTATAATTCAATTTTAGATATATTGAAGAATCAAATAAAATGACCAGTAAACATACAAATATACTTATGAAAATTCAAATCCCTTTCAGGATATAAAAGATTCTCTAGAATTAGAAGAATTCAAAAGCATCAGTTATAATTAAGAGGTAGAATAATAGAAGAATCAAATAAAAATGACCAGGATACAAATGAATTTACTTAGGAAAATCCAAATTCATCCCAGGAAAAATAAGATTCCGTAGAATTAGATGATTTCAAAAGCATAGGTAATGATTAATCGATAGAACAATATAAGAATCAAATAAAGACGATCAGGAAAAAAATCAACATACTTCGGATAATCCAAATCTCTACGGGATAGTGAATAATCTCTGAAATTAATGAATTCAATATCGTAGGTTAGAACTTACAGATAGAACAATAGAAAAATCAAATAATAATGACCAGGATACAAATGAATTTACTTCGGAAAATCCAAATTCATCATAGGAAATTGATGATTCTTTTGAATTAGAAGAATTCAATGGTATTAGTTATAATTAATCGATAGAATTATTGAAGAATTAATTAAAATGAGCAGTAAAAATATAAATGTACTTATGAAAATTCATATCCCTTTCAGGAAATAAAAGATTCTTAAGAATTAGAAGAATTCAAAAGCATCTGTTATAATTAAGAGGTAGAAAAATAGAAGAATCAAATAAAATTTACCTGGAATAATAATGTTTCTCTCGAATTAGAAGAATTCAATAGTATAAGTTATAATTCAATTTTAGAAATATTGAAGAATCAAATAAAATGACCAGTAAACATACAAATATACTTATGAAAATTCAAATCCCTTTCAGGATATAAAATATTCTCTAGAATTAGAAGGATTCAAAAGCATCAGTTATAATTAAGAGGTAGAAAAATAGAAGAATCAAATAAAAATGATCAGGATACAAATGAATTTAATTCGGAAAATCCAAATTCATCATAGGAAATTGATGATTCATTAGAATAAGAAGAATTTAATAGTGTCAGTTAAATAGGAGAGAAATTATATAGATGAATAATATAATAATAACCATAAAACAAATTAATTTACCTCTGAAAATTCATATCCTTTTCAGGAAATTAAAGATTCATTTGAATTAGAAGAATTCAATGGGATTAGTTATAATTCAATTATAGAAATATTGAAGAATCAAATAAAATGACCAGTAAACATACAAATATACTTGTGAAAGTTCAAATCCCTTTCAGGATATAAAAGATTCTCTAGAATTAGAAGAATTCAAAAGCATCAGTTATAATTAAGAGGTAGAATAATAGAAGAATCAAATAAAAATGACCAGGATACAAATGAATTTACTTAGGAAAATCCAAATTCA
The DNA here is from genome assembly GCF_003676215.2 of Rhopalosiphum maidis. Classification (NCBI taxonomy): domain Eukaryota; kingdom Metazoa; phylum Arthropoda; class Insecta; order Hemiptera; family Aphididae; genus Rhopalosiphum; species Rhopalosiphum maidis. Next base: position 72,748,136 of record NC_040879.1, read on the forward strand.
TCCCAGGAAAAATAAGATTCCGTAGAATTAGATGATTTCAAAAGCATAGGTAATGATTAATCGATAGAACAATATAAGAATCAAATAAAGACGATCAGGAAAAAAATCAACATACTTCGGATAATCCAAATCTCTACGGGATAGTGAATAATCTCTGAAATTAATGAATTCAATATCGTAGGTTAGAACTTACAGATAGAACAATAGAAAAATCAAATAATAATGACCAGGATACAAATGAATTTACTTCGGAAAATCCAAATTCATCATAGGAAATTGATGATTCTTTTGAATTAGAAGAATTCAATGGTATTAGTTATAATTAATCGATAGAATTATTGAAGAATTAATTAAAATGAGCAGTAAAAATATAAATGTACTTATGAAAATTCATATCCCTTTCAGGAAATAAAAGATTCTTAAGAATTAGAAGAATTCAAAAGCATCTGTTATAATTAAGAGGTAGAAAAATAGAAGAATCAAATAAAATTTACCTGGAATAATAATGTTTCTCTCGAATTAGAAGAATTCAATAGTATAAGTTATAATTCAATTTTAGAAATATTGAAGAATCAAATAAAATGACCAGTAAACATACAAATATACTTATGAAAATTCAAATCCCTTTCAGGATATAAAATATTCTCTAGAATTAGAAGGATTCAAAAGCATCAGTTATAATTAAGAGGTAGAAAAATAGAAGAATCAAATAAAAATGATCAGGATACAAATGAATTTAATTCGGAAAATCCAAATTCATCATAGGAAATTGATGATTCATTAGAATAAGAAGAATTTAATAGTGTCAGTTAAATAGGAGAGAAATTATATAGATGAATAATATAATAATAACCATAAAACAAATTAATTTACCTCTGAAAATTCATATCCTTTTCAGGAAATTAAAGATTCATTTGAATTAGAAGAATTCAATGGGATTAGTTATAATTCAATTATAGAAATATTGAAGAATCAAATAAAATGACCAGTAAACATACAAATATACTTGTGAAAGTTCAAATCCCTTTCAGGATATAAAAGATTCTCTAGAATTAGAAGAATTCAAAAGCATCAGTTATAATTAAGAGGTAGAATAATAGAAGAATCAAATAAAAATGACCAGGATACAAATGAATTTACTTAGGAAAATCCAAATTCATCCCAGGAAAAATAAGATTCCGTAGAATTAGATGATTTCAAAAGCATAGGTAATGATTAATCGATAGAACAATATAAGAATCAAATAAAGACGATCAGGAAAAAAATCAACATACTTCGGATAATCCAAATCTCTACGGGATAGTGAATAATCTCTGAAATTAATGAATTCAATATCGTAGGTTAGAACTTACAGATAGAACAATAGAAAAATCAAATAATAATGACCAGGATACAAATGAATTTACTTCGGAAAATCCAAATTCATCATAGGAAATTGATGATTCTTTTGAATTAGAAGAATTCAATGGTATTAGTTATAATTAATCGATAGAATTATTGAAGAATTAATTAAAATGAGCAGTAAACATATAAATGTACTTATGAAAATTCATATCCCTTTCAGGAAATAAAAGATTCTTAAGTATTAGAAGAATTCAAAAGCATCTGTTATAATTAAGAGGTAGAAAAATAGAAGAATCAAATAAAATTTACCTGGAATAATGATGTGTCTCTCGAATTAAAAGAATTCAATAGTATAAGTTATAATTCAATTTTAGAAATATTGAAGAATCAAATAAAATGACCAGTAAACATACAAATATACTTATGAAAATTCAAATCCCTTTCAGGATATAAAATATTCTCTAGAATTAGAAGGATTCAAAAGCATCAGTTATAATTAAGAGGTAGAAAAATAGAAGAATCAAATAAAAATGACCAGGATACAAATGAATTTAATTCGGAAAATCCAAATTCATCATAGGAAATTGATGATTCATTAGAATAAGAAGAATTTAATAGTGTCAGTTAAATAGGAGAGAAATTATATAGATGAATAATATAATAATAACCATAAAACAAATTAATTTACCTCTGAAAATTCATATCCTTTTCAGGAAATTAAAGATTCATTTGAATTAGAAGAATTCAATGGGATTAGTTATAATTCAATTATAGAAATATTGAAGAATCAAATAAAATGACCAGTAAACATACAAATATACTTATGAAAATTCAAATCCCTTTCAGGATATAAAAGATTCTCTAGAATTAGAAGAATTCAAAAGCATCAGTTATAATTAAGAGGTAGAATAATAGAAGAATCAAATAAAAATGACCAGGATACAAATGAATTTACTTAGGAAAATCCAAATTCATCCCAGGAAAAATAAGATTCCGTAGAATTAGATGATTTCAAAAGCATAGGTAATGATTAATCGATAGAACAATATAAGAATCAAATAAAGACGATCAGGAAAAAAATCAACATACTTCGGATAATCCAAATCTCTACGGGATAGTGAATAATCTCTGAAATTAATGAATTCAATATCGTAGGTTAGAACTTACAGATAGAACAATAGAAAAATCAAATAAAAATGACCAGGATACAAATGAATTTACTTCGGAAAATCCAAATTCATCATAGGAAATTGATGATTCTTTTGAATTAGAAGAATTCAATGGGATTAGTTATAATTAATCGATAGAATTATTGAAGAATCAATTAAAATGAGCAGTAAAAATATAAATGTACTTATGAAAATTCAAATCCCTTTCAGGATATAAAATATTCTCTAGAATTAGAAGGATTCAAAAGCATCAGTTATAATTAAGAGGTAGAAAAATAGAAGAATCAAATAAAAATGACCAGGATACAAATGAATTTACTTAGGAAAATCCAAATTCATCCCAGGAAAAATAAGATTCCGTAGAATTAGATGATTTCAAAAGCATAGGTAATGATTAATCGATAGAACAATATAAGAATCAAATAAAGACGATCAGGAAAAAAATCAACATACTTCGGATAATCCAAATCTCTACGGGATAGTGAATAATCTCTGAAATTAATGAATTCAATATCGTAGGTTAGAACTTACAGATAGAACAATAGAAAAATCAAATAATAATGACCAGGATACAAATGAATTTACTTCGGAAAATCCAAATTCATCATAGGAAATTGATGATTCTTTTGAATTAGAAGAATTCAATGGTATTAGTTATAATTAATCGATAGAATTATTGAAGAATTAATTAAAATGAGCAGTAAACATATAAATGTACTTATGAAAATTCATATCCCTTTCAGGAAATAAAAGATTCTTAAGTATTAGAAGAATTCAAAAGCATCTGTTATAATTAAGAGGTAGAAAAATAGAAGAATCAAATAAAATTTACCTGGAATAATGATGTGTCTCTCGAATTAAAAGAATTCAATAGTATAAGTTATAATTCAATTTTAGAAATATTGAAGAATCAAATAAAATGACCAGTAAACATACAAATATACTTATGAAAATTCAAATCCCTTTCAGGATATAAAATATTCTCTAGAATTAGAAGGATTCAAAAGCATCGGTTATAATTAAGAGGTAGAAAAATAGAAGAATCAAATAAAAATGACCAGGATACAAATGAATTTAATTCGGAAAATCCAAATTCATCATAGGAAATTGATGATTCATTAGAATAAGAAGAATTTAATAGTGTCAGTTAAATAGGAGAGAAATTATATAGATGAATAATATAATAATAACCATAAAACAAATTAATTTACCTCTGAAAATTCATATCCTTTTCAGGAAATTAAAGATTCATTTGAATTAGAAGAATTCAATGGGATTAGTTATAATTCAATTATAGAAATATTGAAGAATCAAATAAAATGACCAGTAAACATACAAATATACTTATGAAAATTCAAATCCCTTTCAGGATATAAAAGATTCTCTAGAATTAGAAGAATTCAAAAGCATCAGTTATAATTAAGAGGTAGAATAATAGAAGAATCAAATAAAAATGACCAGGATACAAATGAATTTACTTAGGAAAATCCAAATTCATCCCAGGAAAAATAAGATTCCGTAGAATTAGATGATTTCAAAAGCATAGGTAATGATTAATCGATAGAACAATATAAGAATCAAATAAAGACGATCAGGAAAAAAATCAACATACTTCGGATAATCCAAATCTCTACGGGATAGTGAATAATCTCTGAAATTAATGAATTCAATATCGTAGGTTAGAACTTACAGATAGAACAATAGAAAAATCAAATAAAAATGACCAGGATACAAATGAATTTACTTCGGAAAATCCAAATTCATCATAGGAAATTGATGATTCTTTTGAATTAGAAGAATTCAATGGGATTAGTTATAATTAATCGATAGAATTATTGAAGAATCAATTAAAATGAGCAGTAAAAATATAAATGTACTTATGAAAATTCAAATCCCTTTCAGGATATAAAATATTCTCTAGAATTAGAAGGATTCAAAAGCATCAGTTATAATTAAGAGGTAGAAAAATAGAAGAATCAAATAAAAATGACCAGGATACAAATGAATTTACTTAGGAAAATCCAAATTCATCCCAGGAAAAATAAGATTCCGTAGAATTAGATGATTTCAAAAGCATAGGTAATGATTAATCGATAGAACAATATAAGAATCAAATAAAGACGATCAGGAAAAAAATCAACATACTTCGGATAATCCAAATCTCTACGGGATAGTGAATAATCTCTGAAATTAATGAATTCAATATCGTAGGTTAGAACTTACAGATAGAACAATAGAAAAATCAAATAATAATGACCAGGATACAAATGAATTTACTTCGGAAAATCCAAATTCATCATAGGAAATTGATGATTCTTTTGAATTAGAAGAATTCAATGGTATTAGTTATAATTAATCGATAGAATTATTGAAGAATTAATTAAAATGAGCAGTAAACATATAAATGTACTTATGAAAATTCATATCCCTTTCAGGAAATAAAAGATTCTTAAGTATTAGAAGAATTCAAAAGCATCTGTTATAATTAAGAGGTAGAAAAATAGAAGAATCAAATAAAATTTACCTGGAATAATGATGTGTCTCTCGAATTAAAAGAATTCAATAGTATAAGTTATAATTCAATTTTAGAAATATTGAAGAATCAAATAAAATGACCAGTAAACATACAAATATACTTATGAAAATTCAAATCCCTTTCAGGATATAAAATATTCTCTAGAATTAGAAGGATTCAAAAGCATCAGTTATAATTAAGAGGTAGAAAAATAGAAGAATCAAATAAAAATGACCAGGATACAAATGAATTTAATTCGGAAAATCCAAATTCATCATAGGAAATTGATGATTCATTAGAATAAGAAGAATTTAATAGTGTCAGTTAAATAGGAGAGAAATTATATAGATGAATAATATAATAATAACCATAAAACAAATTAATTTACCTCTGAAAATTCATATCCTTTTCAGGAAATTAAAGATTCATTTGAATTAGAAGAATTCAATGGGATTAGTTATAATTCAATTATAGAAATATTGAAGAATCAAATAAAATGACCAGTAAACATACAAATATACTTATGAAAATTCAAATCCCTTTCAGGATATAAAAGATTCTCTAGAATTAGAAGAATTCAAAAGCATCAGTTATAATTAAGAGGTAGAATAATAGAAGAATCAAATAAAAATGACCAGGATACAAATGAATTTACTTAGGAAAATCCAAATTCATCCCAGGAAAAATAAGATTCCGTAGAATTAGATGATTTCAAAAGCATAGGTAATGATTAATCGATAGAACAATATAAGAATCAAATAAAGACGATCAGGAAAAAATCAACATACTTTAGATAATCCAAATCTCTACGGGATAGTGAATAATCTCTGAAATTAATGAATTCAATATCGTAGGTTAGAACTTACAGATAGAACAATAGAAGAAACAAATAAATATGACCAGGATACAAATGAATTTAATTCGGAAAATCCAAATTCATCATAGGAAATTGATGATTCTTTTGAATTAGAAGAATTCAATGGGATTAATTATAGTTTATCGATAGAATTATTGAAGAATCAATTAAAATGAGCAGTAAAAATATAAATGTACTTATGAAAATTCATATCCCTTTCAGGAAATAAAAGATTCTTAAGAATTAGAAGAATTCAAAAGCATCTGTTATAATTAAGAGGTAGAAAAATAGAAGAATCAAATAAAATTTACCTGGAATAATAATGTTTCTCTCGAATTAGAAGAATTCAATAGTATAAGTTATAATTCAATTTTAGAAATATTGAAGAATCAAATAAAATGACCAGTAAACATACAAATATACTTATGAAAATTCAAATCCCTTTCAGGATATAAAATATTCTCTAGAATTAGAAGGATTCAAAAGCATCAGTTATAATTAAGAGGTAGAAAAATAGAAGAATCAAATAAAAATGATCAGGATACAAATGAATTAATTCGGAAAATCCAAATTCATCATAGGAAATTGATGATTCATTAGAATAAGAAGAATTTAATAGTGTCAGTTAAATAGGAGAGAAATTATATAGATGAATAATATAATAATAACCATAAAACAAATTAATTTACCTCTGAAAATTCATATCCTTTTCAGGAAATTAAAGATTCATTTGAATTAGAAGAATTCAATGGGATTAGTTATAATTCAATTATAGAAATATTGAAGAATCAAATAAAATGACCAGTAAACATACAAATATACTTGTGAAAGTTCAAATCCCTTTCAGGATATAAAAGATTCTCTAGAATTAGAAGAATTCAAAAGCATCAGTTATAATTAAGAGGTAGAATAATAGAAGAATCAAATAAAAATGACCAGGATACAAATGAATTTACTTAGGAAAATCCAAATTCATCCCAGGAAAATAAGATTCCGTAGAATTAGATGATTTCAAAAGCATAGGTAATGATTAATCGATAGAACAATATAAGAATCAAATAAAGACGATCAGGAAAAAAATCAACATACTTCGGATAATCCAAATCTCTACGGGATAGTGAATAATCTCTGAAATTAATGAATTCAATATCGTAGGTTAGAACTTACAGATAGAACAATAGAAAAATCAAATAATAATGACCAGGATACAAATGAATTTACTTCGGAAAATCCAAATTCATCATAGGAAATTGATGATTCTTTTGAATTAGAAGAATTCAATGGTATTAGTTATAATTAATCGATAGAATTATTGAAGAATTAATTAAAATGAGCAGTAAAAATATAAATGTACTTATGAAAATTCAAATCCCTTTCAGGATATAAAAGATTCTCTAGAATTAGAAGAATTCAAAAGCATCAGTTATAATTAGAGAGTAGAATAATAGAAGAATCAAATAAAAATGACCAGATACAAATGAATTTACTTAGGAAAATCCAAATTCATCCCAGGAAAAATAAGATTCCGTAGAATTAGATGATTTTCAAAAGCATAGGTACTGATAATCGATAGAACCATATAAGAATCAAATAAAGACGATCAGGAAAAAATCAACATACTTCGGATAATCCAAATCTCTACGGGATAGTGAATAATCTCTGAAATTAATGAATTCAATATCGTAGGTTAGAACTTACAGATAGAACAATAGAAAAATCAAATAAAAATGACCAGGATACAAATTGATTTACTTCGGAAACATCCAAATTCATCATAGGAAATTGATGATTCTTTTGAATTAGAAGAATTCAATGGGATTAGTTATAATTCAATTATAGAAATATTGAAGAATCAAATAAAATGACCAGTAAACATACAAATATACTTATGAAAATTCAAATCCCTTTCAGGATATAAAAGATTCTCTAGAATTAGAAGAATTCAAAAGCATCAGTTATAATTAAGAGGTAGAATAATAGAAGAATCAAATAAAAATGACCAGGATACAAATGAATTTACTTAGGAAAATCCAAATTCATCCCAGGAAAAATAAGATTCCGTAGAATTAGATGATTTCAAAAGCATAGGTAATGATTAATCGATAGAACAATATAAGAATCAAATAAAGACGATCAGGAAAAAAATCAACATACTTCGGATAATCCAAATCTCTACGGGATAGTGAATAATCTCTGAAATTAATGAATTCAATATCGTAGGTTAGAACTTACAGATAGAACAATAGAAGAAATCAAATAATAATGACCAGGATACAAATGAATTTACTTCGGAAAATCCAAATTCATCATAGGAAATTGATGATTCTTTTGAATTAGAAGAATTCAATGGTATTAGTTATAGTTAATCGATAGAATTATTGAAGAATTAATTAAAATGAGCAGTAAACATATAAATGTACTTATGAAAATTCATATCCCTTTCAGGAAATAAAAGATTCTTAAGTATTAGAAGAATTCAAAAGCATCTGTTATAATTAAGAGGTAGAAAAATAGAAGAATCAAATAAAATTTACCTGGAATAATGATGTGTCTCTCGAATTAGAAGAATTCAATAGTATAAGTTATAATTCAATTTTAGAAATATTGAAGAATCAAATAAAATGACCAGTAAACATACAAATATACTTATGAAAATTCAAATCCCTTTCAGGATATAAAATATTCTCTAGAATTAGAAGGATTCAAAAGCATCAGTTATAATTAAGAGGTAGAAAAATAGAAGAATCAAATAAAAATGACCAGGATACAAATGAATTTAATTCGGAAAATCCAAATTCATCATAGGAAATTGATGATTCATTAGAATAAGAAGAATTTAATAGTGTCAGTTAAATAGGAGAGAAATTATATAGATGAATAATATAATAATAACCATAAAACAAATTAATTTACCTCTGAAAATTCATATCCTTTTCAGGAAATTAAAGATTCATTTGAATTAGAAGAATTCAATGGGATTAGTTATAATTCAATTATAGAAATATTGAAGAATCAAATAAAATGACCAGTAAACATACAAATATACTTGTGAAAGTTCAAATCCCTTTCAGGATATAAAAGATTCTCTAGAATTAGAAGAATTCAAAAGCATCAGTTATAATTAAGAGGTAGAATAATAGAAGAATCAAATAAAAATGACCAGGATACAAATGAATTTACTTAGGAAAATCCAAATTCATCCCAGGAAAAATAAGATTCCGTAGAATTAGATGATTTCAAAAGCATAGGTAATGATTAATCGATAGAACAATATAAGAATCAAATAAAGACGATCAGGAAAAAAATCAACATACTTCGGATAATCCAAATCTCTACGGATAGTGAATATCTCTGAAATTAATGAATTCAATATCGTAGGTTAGAACTTACAGATAGAACAATAGAAAAATCAAATAATAATGACCAGGATACAAATGATTTACTTCGGAAAATCCAAATTCATCATAGGAAATTGATGATTCTTTTGAATTAGAAGAATTCAATGGTATTAGTTATAATTAATCGATAGAATTATTGAAGAATTAATTAAAATGAGCAGTAAAAATATAAATGTACTTATGAAATTCAAATCCCTTTCAGGATATAAAATATTCTCTAGAATTAGAATGATTCAAAAGCATCTGTTATAATTAAGAGGTAGAAAAATAGAAGAATCAAATAAAATTACCTGGAATAATAATGTTTCTCTCGAATTAGAAGAATCCAATAGTATCAGTTATAACTTTCAGGATATAAAAATTCTCTAGAATTAGAAGAATTCAAAAGCATAGTTATAATTAAGATAGAACAATAGAAGAATCAAATAAAATGACCAGGAACAAATGAATTTACTTCGGAAAATCCAAATTCATCATAGGAAATTGATGATTCTGAAATTAAAGAATTCAATATGTAGTTAGAATTACAGATAGAACAATAGAAGAATCAAATAATAATGACCAGGATAAAAATGAATTTACTTCGGAAAATCCAAATTCATAATAGGAAATTGATGATTCTTTTGAATTAGAAGAATTCAATGGTATTAGTTATAATTAATTTTAGAAATAGAAATATTGAAGAATCAAATAAAATGACCAGTAAACATACAAATATACTTATGAAAATTCAAATCCCTTTCAGGATATAAAATATTCTCTAGAATTAGAAGATTCAAAAGCATCAGTTATAATTAAGAGGTAGAAAATAGAAGAATCAAATAAAAATGACCAGGATACAAATGAATTTAATTCGGAAAATCCAAATTCATCATAGGAAATTGATGATTCATTAGAATAAGAAGAATTTAATAGTGTCAGTTAAATAGGAGAGAAATTATATAGATGAATAATATAATAATAACCATAAAACAAATTAATTTACCTCTGAAAATTCATATCCTTTTCAGGAAATTAAAGATTCATTTGAATTAGAAGAATTCAATGGGATTAGTTATAATTCAATTATAGAAATATTGAAGAATCAAATAAAATGACCAGTAAACATACAAATATACTTGTGAAAATTCAAATCCCTTTCAGGATATAAAAGATTCTCTAGAATTAGAAGAATTCAAAAGCATCAGTTATAATTAAGAGGTAGAATAATAGAAGAATCAAATAAAAATGACCAGGATACAAATGAATTTACTTAGGAAAATCCAAATTCATCCCAGGAAAAATAAGATTCCGTAGAATTAGATGATTTCAAAGCATAGGTAATGATTAATCGATAGAACAATATAAGAATCAAATAAAGACGATCAGGAAAAAATCAACATACTTTAGATAATCCAAATCTCTACGGGATAGTGAATAATCTCTGAAATTAATGAATTCAATATCGTAGGTTAGAACTTACAGATAGAACAATAGAAGAAACAAATAATATGACCAGGATACAATGAATTTAATTCGGAAAATCCAAATTCATCATAGGAAATTGATGATTCTTTTGAATTAGAAGAATTCAATGGGATTAATTATAGTTTATCGATAGAATTATTGAAGAATCAATTAAAATGAGCAGTAAAAATATAAATGTACTTATGAAAATTCATATCCCTTTCAGGAAATAAAAGATTCTTAAGAATTAGAAGAATTCAAAAGCATCTGTTATAATTAAGAGGTAGAAAAATAGAAGAATCAAATAAAATTTACCTGGAATAATAATGTTTCTCTCGAATTAGAAGAATTCAATAGTATAAGTTATAATTCAATTTTAGAAATATTGAAGAATCAAAATGACCAATAAACATAAAATTACTTATGAAAATTCAAATCCCTTTCAGGATATAAAAGATTCTCTAGAATTAGAAGAATTCAAAAGCATAGTTATAATTAATTGATAGAACAATATAAGAATCAAATAAAAATGACCAGGATACAAATGAATTTACTTCGGAAAATCCAAATTCTTTAGGAATAGTGAATAATCTCTTAGAAAATTAATGAATTCAATATCGTAGTTAGAACTTACAGATAGAAACAATAGAAGAATCAAATAAATAATGACCAGGATAACAAATGAATTTACTTCGGAAAATCCAAATTCAAATAGGAAATTGATGATTCTTTGAATTAGAAGAATTCAATGGTATAGTTATAATTCAATTTTAGAAATATTGAAGAATCAATTAAAATGACCAGTAAACATACAAATATACTTATGAAAATTCAAATCCCTTTCAGGATATAAAATATTCTCTAGAATTAGAAGAATTCAAAAGCATCAGTTATAATTAAGAGGTAGAAAAATAGAAGAATCAAATAAAAATGATCAGGATACAAATGAATTTAATTCGGAAATCCAAATTCATCATAGGAAATTGATGATTCATTAGAATAAGAAGAATTTAATAGTGTCAGTTAAATAGGAGAGAAATTATATAGATGAATAATATAATAATAACCATAAAACAAATTAATTTACCTCTGAAAATTCATATCCTTTTCAGGAAATTAAAGATTCATTTGAATTAGAAGAATTCAATGGGATTAGTTATAATTCAATTATAGAAATATTGAAGAATCAAATAAAATGACCAGTAAACATACAAATATACTTGTGAAAGTTCAAATCCCTTTCAGGATATAAAAGATTCTCTAGAATTAGAAGAATTCAAAAGCATCAGTTATAATTAAGAGGTAGAATAATAGAAGAATCAAATAAAAATGACCAGGATACAAATGAATTTACTTAGGAAAATCCAAATTCATCCCAGGAAAAATAAGATTCCGTAGAATTAGATGATTTCAAAAGCATAGGTAATGATTAATTGATAGAACAATATAGGAATCAAATAAAGGCGACCAGGAACCAAATTAATATACTTCGGAAAATCCAAATTCTTTACGGAATAGTGAATAATCTCTGAAATTAATGAATTCAATATCGTAGGTTAGAACTTACAGATAGAACAATAGAAGAATCAAATAATAATGACCAGGATACAAATGAATTTACTTCGGAAAATCCAAATTCATCATAGGAAATTGATGATTCTTTTGAATTAGAAGAATTCAATGGTATTAGTTATAATTAATCGATAGAATTATTGAAGAATTAATTAAAATGAGCAGTAAACATATAAATATACTTATGAAAATTCAAATCCCTTTCAGGATATAAAATATTCTCTAGAATTAGAAGGATTCAAAAGCATCTGTTATAATTAAGAGGTAGAAAAATAGAAGAATCAAATAAAATTTACCTGGAATAATAATGTTTCTCTCGAATTAGAAGAATTCAATAGTATAAGTTATAATTCAATTTTAGAAATATTGAAGAATCAAATAAAATGACCAGTAAACATACAAATATACTTATAAAAATTCAAATCCCTTTCAGGATATAAAATATTCTCTAGAATTAGAAGGATTCAAAAGCATCAGTTATAATTAAGAGGTAGAAAAATAGAAGAATCAAATAAAAATGATCAGGATACAAATGAATTTAATTCGGAAAATCCAAATTCATCATAGGAAATTGATGATTCATTAGAATAAGAAGAATTTAATAGTGTCAGTTAAATAGGAGAGAAATTATATAGATGAATAATATAATAATAACCATAAAACAAATTAATTTACCTCTGAAAATTCATATCCTTTTCAGGAAATTAAAGATTCATTTGAATTAGAAGAATTCAATGGGATTAGTTATAATTCAATTATAGAAATATTGAAGAATCAAATAAAATGACCAGTAAACATACAAATATACTTGTGAAAGTTCAAATCCCTTTCAGGATATAAAAGATTCTCTAGAATTAGAAGAATTCAAAAGCATCAGTTATAATTAAGAGGTAGAATAATAGAAGAATCAAATAAAAATGACCAGGATACAAATGAATTTACTTAGGAAAATCCAAATTCATCCCAGGAAAAATAAGATTCCGTAGAATTAGATGATTTCAAAAGCATAGGTAATGATTAATCGATAGAACAATATAAGAATCAAATAAAGACGATCAGGAAAAAAATCAACATACTTCGGATAATCCAAATCTCTACGGGATAGTGAATAATCTCTGAAATTAATGAATTCAATATCGTAGGTTAGAACTTACAGATAGAACAATAGAAAAATCAAATAATAATGACCAGGATACAAATGAATTTACTTCGGAAAATCCAAATTCATCATAGGAAATTGATGATTCTTTTGAATTAGAAGAATTCAATGGTATTAGTTATAATTAATCGATAGAATTATTGAAGAATTAATTAAAATGAGCAGTAAACATATAAATGTACTTATGAAAATTCATATCCCTTTCAGGAAATAAAAGATTCTTAAGTATTAGAAGAATTCAAAAGCATCTGTTATAATTAAGAGGTAGAAAAATAGAAGAATCAAATAAAATTTACCTGGAATAATGATGTGTCTCTCGAATTAAAAGAATTCAATAGTATAAGTTATAATTCAATTTTAGAAATATTGAAGAATCAAATAAAATGACCAGTAAACATACAAATATACTTATGAAAATTCAAATCCCTTTCAGGATATAAAATATTCTCTAGAATTAGAAGGATTCAAAAGCATCAGTTATAATTAAGAGGTAGAAAAATAGAAGAATCAAATAAAAATGACCAGGATACAAATGAATTTAATTCGGAAAATCCAAATTCATCATAGGAAATTGATGATTCATTAGAATAAGAAGAATTTAATAGTGTCAGTTAAATAGGAGAGAAATTATATAGATGAATAATATAATAATAACCATAAAACAATTAATTTACCTCTGAAAATTCATATCCTTTTCAGGAAATTAAAGATTCATTTGAATTAGAAGAATTCAATGGGATTAGTTATAATTCAATTATAGAAATATTGAAGAATCAAATAAAATGACCAGTAAACATACAAATATACTTATGAAAATTCAAATCCTTTCAGGATATAAAAGATTCTCTAGAATTAGAAGAATTCAAAAGCATCAGTTATAATTAAGAGGTAGAATAATAGAAGAATCAAATAAAAATGACCAGGATACAAATGAATTTACTTAGGAAAATCCAAATTCATCCCAGGAAAAATAAGATTCCGTAGAATTAGATGATTTCAAAAGCATAGGTAATGATTAATCGATAGAACAATATAAGAATCAAATAAAGACGATCAGGAAAAAAATCAACATACTTCGGATAATCCAAATCTCTACGGGATAGTGAATAATCTCTGAAATTAATGAATTCAATATCGTAGGTTAGAACTTACAGATAGAACAATAGAAAAATCAAATAAAAATGACCAGGATACAAATGAATTTACTTCGGAAAATCCAAATTCATCATAGGAAATTGATGATTCTTTTGAATTAGAAGAATTCAATGGGATTAGTTATAATTAGTCGATAGAATTATTGAAGAATCAATTAAAATGAGCAGTAAAAATATAAATGTACTTATGAAAATTCATATCCCTTTCAGGAAATAAAAGATTCTTAAGAATTAGAAGAATTCAAAAGCATCTGTTATAATTAAGAGGTAGAAAATAGAAGAATCAAATAAAATTTACCTGGAATAATAATATTTCTCTCGAATTAGAAGAATTCAATAGTATAAGTTATAATTCAATTTAGAAATATTGAAGAATCAAATAAAATGACCAATAAACATAAAAATTTACTTATAAAATTCAAATCCCTTTCAGGATATAAAAGATTCTCTAGAATTAGAAGAATTCAAAAGCATAGGTAATGATTAATTGATAGAACAATATAGGAATCAAATAAAGGCGACCAGGAACCAAATTAATATACTTCGGAAAATCCAAATTCTTTACGGAATAGTGAATAATCTCTGAAATTAATGAATTCAATATCGTAGGTTAGAACTTACAGATAGAACAATAGAAGAATCAAATAATAATGACCAGGATACAAATGAATTTACTTTCGGAAAATCCAAATTCATCATAGGAAATTGATGATTCTTTTGAATTAGAAGAATTCAATGGTATTAGTTATAATTAATCGATAGAATTATTGAAGAATTAATTAAAATGAGCAGTAAACATATAAATATACTTATGAAAATTCAAATCCCTTTCAGGATATAAAATATTCTCTAGAATTAGAAGAATTCAAAAGCATCAGTTATAATTAAGAGGTAGAATAATAGAAGAATCAAATAAAAAGACCAGGATACAAATGAATTTACTTCGGAAATTCCAAACTCATCATAGGAAATTGATGATTCATTAGAATAAGAAGAATTTAATAGTGTCAGTTAAATAGGAGAGAAATTATATAGATGAATAATATAATAATAACCATAAAACAAATTAATTTACCTCTGAAAATTCATATCCTTTTCAGGAAATTAAAGATTCATTTGAATTAGAAGAATTCAATGGATTAGTTATAATTCAATTATAGAAATATTGAAGAATCAAATAAAATGACCAGTAAACATACAAATATACTTATGAAAATTCAAATCCCTTTCAGGATATAAAAGATTCTCTAGAATTAGAAGAATTCAAAAGCATAGGTAATGATTAATTGATAGAACAAATAGGAATCAAATAAAGGCGACCAGGAACCAAATTAATATACTTCGGAAAATCCAAATTCTTTACGGAATAGTGAATAATCTCTGAAATTAATGAATTCAATATCGTAGGTTAGAACTTACAGATAGAACAATAGAAGAATCAAATAATAATGACCAGGATACAAATGAATTTACTTCGGAAAATCCAAATTCATCATAGGAAATTGATGATTCTTTTGAATTAGAAGAATTCAATGGGATTAGTTATAATTAGTCGATAGAATTATTGAAGAATCAATTAAAATGAGCAGTAAAAATATAAATGTACTTATGAAAATTCATATCCCTTTCAGGAAATAAAAGATCTTAAGAATTAGAAGAATTCAAAAGCATCTGTTATAATTAAGAGGTAGAAAAATAGAAGAATCAAATAAAATTTACCTGGAATAATAATATTTCTCTCGAATTAGAAGAATTCAATAGTATAAGTTATAATTCAATTTTAGAAATATTGAAGAATCAAATAAAATGACCAATAAACATAAAAATTTACTTATAAAAATTCAAATCCCTTTCAGGATATAAAAGATTCTCTAGAATTAGAAGAATTCAAAAGCATAGGTAATGATTAATTGATAGAACAATATAGGAATCAAATAAAGGCGACCAGGAACCAAATTAATATACTTCGGAAAATCCAAATTCTTTACGGAATAGTGAATAATCTCTGAAATTAATGAATTCAATATCGTAGGTTAGAACTTACAGACAGAACAATAGAAGAATCAAATAATAATGACCAGGATACAAATGAATTTACTTCGGAAAATCCAAATTCATCATAGGAAATTGATGATTCTTTTGAATTAGAAGAATTCAATGGTATTAGTTATAATTAATCGATAGAATTATTGAAGAATTAATTAAAATGAGCAGTAAACATATAAATATACTTATGAAAATTCAAATCCCTTTCAGGATATAAAATATTCTCTAGAATTAGAAGAATTCAAAAGCATCAGTTATAATTAAGAGGTAGAATAATAGAAGAATCAAATAAAAAAGACCAGGATACAAATGAATTTACTTCGGAAATTCCAAACTCATCATAGGAAATTGATGATTCATTAGAATAAGAAGAATTTAATAGTGTCAGTTAAATAGGAGAGAAATTATATAGATGAATAATATAATAATAACCATAAAACAAATTAATTTACCTCTGAAAATTCATATCCTTTTCAGGAAATTAAAGATTCATTGAATTAGAAGAATTCAATGGGATTAGTTATAATTCAATTATAGAAATATTGAAGAATCAAATAAAATGACCAGTAAACATACAAATATACTTATGAAAATTCAAATCCCTTTCAGGATATAAAGATTCTCTAGAATTAGAAGAATTCAAAAGCATAGGTAATGATTAATTGATAGAACAATATAGGAATCAAATAAAGGCGACCAGGAACCAAATTAATATACTTCGGAAAATCCAAATTCTTTACGGAATAGTGAATAATCTCTGAAATTAATGAATTCAATATCGTAGGTTAGAACTTACAGATAGAACAATAGAAGAATCAAATAATAATGACCAGGATACAAATGAATTTACTTCGGAAAATCCAAATTCATCATAGGAAATTGATGATTCTTTTGAATTAGAAGAATTCAATGGTATTAGTTATAATTAATCGATAGAATTATTGAAGAATTAATTAAAATGAGCAGTAAACATATAAATATACTTATGAAAATTCAAATCCCTTTCAGGATATAAAATATTCTCTAGAATTAGAAGGATTCAAAAGCATCAGTTATAATTAAGAGGTAGAAAAATAGAAGAATCAAATAAAAATGACCAGGATACAAATGAATTTAATTCGGAAAATCCAAATTCATCATAGGAAATTGATGATTCATTAGAATAAGAAGAATTTAATAGTGTCAGTTAAATAGGAGAGAAATTATATAGATGAATAATATAATAATAACCATAAAACAAATTAATTTACCTCTGAAAATTCATATCCTTTTCAGGAAATTAAAGATTCATTTGAATTAGAAGAATTCAATGGGATTAGTTATAATTCAATTATAGAAATATTGAAGAATCAAATAAAATGACCAGTAAACATACAAATATACTTATGAAAATTCAAATCCCTTTCAGGATATAAAAGATTCTCTAGAATTAGAAGAATTCAAAAGCATCAGTTATAATTAAGAGGTAGAATAATAGAAGAATCAAATAAAAATGACCAGGATACAAATGAATTTACTTAGGAAAATCCAAATTCATCCCAGGAAAAATAAGATTCCGTAGAATTAGATGATTTCAAAAGCATAGGTAATGATTAATCGATAGAACAATATAAGAATCAAATAAAGACGATCAGGAAAAAAATCAACATACTTCGGATAATCCAAATCTCTACGGGATAGTGAATAATCTCTGAAATTAATGAATTCAATATCGTAGGTTAGAACTTACAGATAGAACAATAGAAAAATCAAATAAAAATGACCAGGATACAAATGAATTTACTTCGGAAAATCCAAATTCATCATAGGAAATTGATGATTCTTTTGAATTAGAAGAATTCAATGGGATTAGTTATAATTAGTCGATAGAATTATTGAAGAATCAATTAAAATGAGCAGTAAAATATAAATGTACTTATGAAAATTCATATCCCTTTCAGGAAATAAAAGATTCTTAAGAATTAGAAGAATTCAAAAGCATCTGTTATAATTAAGAGGTAGAAAAATAGAAGAATCAAATAAAATTTACCTGGAATAATAATATTTCTCTCGAATTAGAAGAATTCAATAGTATAAGTTATAATTCAATTTTAGAAATATTGAAGAATCAAATAAAATGACCAATAAACATAAAAATTTACTTATAAAAATTCAAATCCCTTTCAGGATATAAAAGATTCTCTAGAATTAGAAGAATTCAAAAGCATAGGTAATGATTAATTGATAGAACAATATAGGAATCAAATAAAGGCGACCAGGAACCAAATTAATATACTTCGGAAAATCCAAATTCTTTACGGAATAGTGAATAATCTCTGAAATTAATGAATTCAATATCGTAGGTTAGAACTTACAGATAGAACAATAGAAGAATCAAATAATAATGACCAGGATACAAATGAATTTACTTCGGAAAATCCAAATTCATCATAGGAAATTGATGATTCTTTTGAATTAGAAGAATTCAATGGTATTAGTTATAATTAATCGATAGAATTATTGAAGAATTAATTAAAATGAGCAGTAAACATATAAATATACTTATGAAAATTCAAATCCCTTTCAGGATATAAAATATTCTCTAGAATTAGAAGAATTCAAAAGCATCAGTTATAATTAAGAGGTAGAATAATAGAAGAATCAAATAAAAAGACCAGGATACAAATGAATTTACTTCGGAAATTCCAAACTCATCATAGGAAATTGATGATTCATTAGAATAAGAAGAATTTAATAGTGTCAGTTAAATAGGAGAGAAATTATATAGATGAATAATATAATAATAACCATAAAACAAATTAATTTACCTCTGAAAATTCATATCCTTTTCAGGAAATTAAAGATTCATTTGAATTAGAAGAATTCAATGGGATTAGTTATAATTCAATTATAGAAATATTGAAGAATCAAATAAAATGACCAGTAAACATACAAATATACTTATGAAAATTCAAATCCCTTTCAGGATATAAAAGATTCTCTAGAATTAGAAGAATTCAAAAGCATAGGTAATGATTAATTGATAGAACAATATAGGAATCAAATAAAGGCGACCAGGAACCAAATTAATATACTTCGGAAAATCCAAATTCTTTACGGAATAGTGAATAATCTCTGAATTAATGAATTCAATATCGTAGGTTAGAACTTACAGATAGAACAATAGAAGAATCAAATAATAATGACCAGGATACAAATGAATTTACTTCGGAAAATCCAAATTCATCATAGGAAATTGATGATTCTTTTGAATTAGAAGAATTCAATGGTATTAGTTATAATTAATCGATAGAATTATTGAAGAATTAATTAAAATGAGCAGTAAACATATAAATATACTTATGAAAATTCAAATCCCTTTCAGGATATAAAATATTCTCTAGAATTAGAAGGATTCAAAAGCATCAGTTATAATTAAGAGGTAGAAAAATAGAAGAATCAAATAAAAATGACCAGGATACAAATGAATTTAATTCGGAAAATCCAAATTCATCATAGGAAATTGATGATTCATTAGAATAAGAAGAATTTAATAGTGTCAGTTAAATAGGAGAGAAATTATATAGATGAATAATATAATAATAACCATAAAACAAATTAATTTACCTCTGAAAATTCATATCCTTTTCAGGAAATTAAAGATTCATTTGAATTAGAAGAATTCAATGGGATTAGTTATAATTCAATTATAGAAATATTGAAGAATCAAATAAAATGACCAGTAAACATACAAATATACTTGTGAAAGTTCAAATCCCTTTCAGGATATAAAAGATTCTCTAGAATTAGAAGAATTCAAAAGCATCAGTTATAATTAAGAGGTAGAATAATAGAAGAATCAAATAAAAATGACCAGGATACAAATGAATTTACTTAGGAAAATCCAAATTCATCCCAGGAAAAATAAGATTCCGTAGAATTAGATGATTTCAAAAGCATAGGTAATGATTAATCGATAGAACAATATAAGAATCAAAAAAGACGATCAGGAAAAAAATCAACATACTTCGGATAATCCAAATCTCTACGGGATAGTGAATAATCTCTGAAATTAATGAATTCAATATCGTAGGTTAGAACTTACAGATAGAACAATAGAAGAAATCAAATAATAATGACCAGGATACAAATGAATTTACTTCGGAAAATCCAAATTCATCATAGGAAATTGATGATTCTTTTGAATTAGAAGAATTCAATGGTATTAGTTATAATTAATCGATAGAATTATTGAAGAATTAATTAAAATGAGCAGTAAAAATATAAATGTACTTATGAAAATTCATATCCCTTTCAGGAAATAAAAGATTCTTAAGATTAGAAGAATTCAAAAGCATCTGTTATAATTAAGAGGTAGAAAAATAGAAGAATCAAATAAAATTTACCTGGAATAATAATGTTTCTCTCGAATTAGAAGAATTCAATAGTATAAGTTATAATTCAATTTTAGAAATATTGAAGAATCAAATAAAATGACCAGTAAACATACAAATATACTTATGAAAATTCAAATCCCTTTCAGGATATAAAATATTCTCTAGAATTAGAAGGATTCAAAAGCATCAGTTATAATTAAGAGGTAGAAAAATAGAAGAATCAAATAAAAATGATCAGGATACAAATGAATTTAATTCGGAAAATCCAAATTCATCATAGGAAATTGATGATTCATTAGAATAAGAAGAATTTAATAGTGTCAGTTAAATAGGAGAGAAATTATATAGATGAATAATATAATAATAACCATAAAACAAATTAATTTACCTCTGAAAATTCATATCCTTTTCAGGAAATTAAAGATTCATTTGAATTAGAAGAATTCAATGGGATTAGTTATAATTCAATTATAGAAATATTGAAGAATCAAATAAAATGACCAGTAAACATACAAATATACTTATGAAAGTTCAAATCCCTTTCAGGATATAAAAGATTCTCTAGAATTAGAAGAATTCAAAAGCATCAGTTATAATTAAGAGGTAGAATAATAGAAGAATCAAATAAAAATGACCAGGATACAAATGAATTTACTTAGGAAAATCCAAATTCATCCCAGGAAAAATAAGATTCCGTAGAATTAGATGATTTCAAAAGCATAGGTAATGATTAATCGATAGAACAATATAAGAATCAAATAAAGACGATCAGGAAAAAAATCAACATACTTCGGATAATCCAAATCTCTACGGGATAGTGAATAATCTCTGAAATTAATGAATTCAATATCGTAGGTTAGAACTTACAGATAGAACAATAGAAAAATCAAATAAAAATGACCAGGATACAAATGAATTTACTTCGGAAATCCAAATTCATCATAGGAAATTGATGATTCTTTTGAATTAGAAGAATTCAATGGGATTAGTTATAATTAGTCGATAGAATTATTGAAGAATCAATTAAAATGAGCAGTAAAAATATAAATGTACTTATGAAAATTCATATCCCTTTCAGGAAATAAAAGATTCTTAAGAATTAGAAGAATTCAAAAGCATCTGTTATAATTAAGAGGTAGAAAAATAGAAGAATCAAATAAAATTTACCTGGAATAATAATATTTCTCTCGAATTAGAAGAATTCAATAGTATAAGTTATAATTCAATTTTAGAAATATTGAAGAATCAAATAAAATGACCAATAAACATAAAAATTTACTTATAAAAATTCAAATCCCTTTCAGGATATAAAGATTCTCTAGAATTAGAAGAATTCAAAAGCATAGGTAATGATTAATTGATAGAACAATATAGGAATCAAATAAAGGCGACCAGGAACCAAATTAATATACTTCGGAAAATCCAAATTCTTTACGGAATAGTGAATAATCTCTGAAATTAATGAATTCAATATCGTAGGTTAGAACTTACAGATAGAACAATAGAAGAATCAAATAATAATGACCAGGATACAAATGAATTTACTTCGGAAAATCCAAATTCATCATAGGAAATTGATGATTCTTTTGAATTAGAAGAATTCAATGGTATTAGTTATAATTAATCGATAGAATTATTGAAGAATTAATTAAAATGAGCAGTAAACATATAAATATACTTATGAAAATTCAAATCCCTTTCAGGATATAAAATATTCTCTAGAATTAGAAGAATTCAAAAGCATCAGTTATAATTAAGAGGTAGAATAATAGAAGAATCAAATAAAAAAGACCAGGATACAAATGAATTTACTTCGGAAATTCCAAACTCATCATAGGAAATTGATGATTCATTAGAATAAGAAGAATTTAATAGTGTCAGTTAAATAGGAGAGAAATTATATAGATGAATAATATAATAATAACCATAAAACAAATTAATTTACCTCTGAAAATTCATATCCTTTTCAGGAAATTAAAGATTCATTTGAATTAGAAGAATTCAATGGGATTAGTTATAATTCAATTATAGAAATATTGAAGAATCAAATAAAATGACCAGTAAACATACAAATATACTTATGAAAATTCAAATCCCTTTCAGGATATAAAAGATTCTCTAGAATTAGAAGAATTCAAAAGCATAGGTAATGATTAATTGATAGAACAATATAGGAATCAAATAAAGGCGACCAGGAACCAAATTAATATACTTCGGAAAATCCAAATTCTTTACGGAATAGTGAATAATCTCTGAAATTAATGAATTCAATATCGTAGGTTAGAACTTACAGATAGAACAATAGAAGAATCAAATAATAATGACCAGGATACAAATGAATTTACTTCGGAAAATCCAAATTCATCATAGGAAATTGATGATTCTTTTGAATTAGAAGAATTCAATGGGATTAGTTATAATTAGTCGATAGAATTATTGAAGAATCAATTAAATGAGCAGTAAAAATATAAATGTACTTATGAAAATTCATATCCCTTTCAGGAAATAAAAGATTCTTAAGAATTAGAAGAATTCAAAAGCATCTGTTATAATTAAGAGGTAGAAAAATAGAAGAATCAAATAAAATTTACCTGGAATAATAATATTTCTCTCGAATTAGAAGAATTCAATAGTATAAGTTATAATTCAATTTTAGAAATATTGAAGAATCAAATAAAATGACCAATAAACATAAAAATTTACTTATAAAAATTCAAATCCCTTTCAGGATATAAAAGATTCTCTAGAATTAGAAGAATTCAAAAGCATAGGTAATGATTAATTGATAGAACAATATAGGAATCAAATAAAGGCGACCAGGAACCAAATTAATATACTTCGGAAAATCCAAATTCTTTACGGAATAGTGAATAATCTCTGAAATTAATGAATTCAATATCGTAGGTTAGAACTTACAGACAGAACAATAGAAGAATCAAATAATAATGACCAGGATACAAATGAATTTACTTCGGAAAATCCAAATTCATCATAGGAAATTGATGATTCTTTTGAATTAGAAGAATTCAATGGTATTAGTTATAATTAATCGATAGAATTATTGAAGAATTAATTAAAATGAGCAGTAAACATATAAATATACTTATGAAAATTCAAATCCCTTTCAGGATATAAAATATTCTCTAGAATTAGAAGAATTCAAAAGCATCAGTTATAATTAAGAGGTAGAATAATAGAAGAATCAAATAAAAAAGACCAGGATACAAATGAATTTACTTCGGAAATTCCAAACTCATCATAGGAAATTGATGATTCATTAGAATAAGAAGAATTTAATAGTGTCAGTTAAATAGGAGAGAAATTATATAGATGAATAATATAATAATAACCATAAAACAAATTAATTTACCTCTGAAAATTCATATCCTTTCAGGAAATTAAAGATTCATTTGAATTAGAAGAATTCAATGGGATTAGTTATAATTCAATTATAGAAATATTGAAGAATCAAATAAAATGACCAGTAAACATACAAATATACTTATGAAAATTCAAATCCCTTTCAGGATATAAAAGATTCTCTAGAATTAGAAGAATTCAAAAGCATAGGTAATGATTAATTGATAGAACAATATAGGAATCAAATAAAGGCGACCAGGAACCAAATTAATATACTTCGGAAAATCCAAATTCTTTACGGAATAGTGAATAATCTCTGAAATTAATGAATTCAATATCGTAGGTTAGAACTTACAGATAGAACAATAGAAGAATCAAATAATAATGACCAGGATACAAATGAATTTACTTCGGAAAATCCAAATTCATCATAGGAAATTGATGATTCTTTTGAATTAGAAGAATTCAATGGTATTAGTTATAATTAATCGATAGAATTATTGAAGAATTAATTAAAATGAGCAGTAAACATATAAATATACTTATGAAAATTCAAATCCCTTTCAGGATATAAAATATTCTCTAGAATTAGAAGGATTCAAAAGCATCAGTTATAATTAAGAGGTAGAAAAATAGAAGAATCAAATAAAAATGACCAGGATACAAATGAATTTAATTCGGAAAATCCAAATTCATCATAGGAAATTGATGATTCATTAGAATAAGAAGAATTTAATAGTGTCAGTTAAATAGGAGAGAAATTATATAGATGAATAATATAATAATAACCATAAAACAAATTAATTTACCTCTGAAAATTCATATCCTTTTCAGGAAATTAAAGATTCATTTGAATTAGAAGAATTCAATGGGATTAGTTATAATTCAATTATAGAAATATTGAAGAATCAAATAAAATGACCAGTAAACATACAAATATACTTATGAAAATTCAAATCCCTTTCAGGATATAAAAGATTCTCTAGAATTAGAAGAATTCAAAAGCATCAGTTATAATTAAGAGGTAGAATAATAGAAGAATCAAATAAAAATGACCAGGATACAAATGAATTTACTTAGGAAAATCCAAATTCATCCCAGGAAAAATAAGATTCCGTAGAATTAGATGATTTCAAAAGCATAGGTAATGATTAATCGATAGAACAATATAAGAATCAAAAAAAGACGATCAGGAAAAAATCAACATACTTTAGATAATCCAAATCTCTACGGGATAGTGAATAATCTCTGAAATTAATGAATTCAATATCGTAGGTTAGAACTTACAGATAGAACAATAGAAAAATCAAATAAAAATGACCAGGATACAAATGAATTTACTTCGGAAAATCCAAATTCATCATAGGAAATTGATGATTCTTTTGAATTAGAAGAATTCAATGGGATTAGTTATAATTAGTCGATAGAATTATTGAAGAATCAATTAAAATGAGCAGTAAAAATATAAATGTACTTATGAAAATTCATATCCCTTTCAGGAAATAAAAGATTCTTAAGAATTAGAAGAATTCAAAAGCATCTGTTATAATTAAGAGGTAGAAAAATAGAAGAATCAAATAAAATTTACCTGGAATAATAATATTTCTCTCGAATTAGAAGAATTCAATAGTATAAGTTATAATTCAATTTTAGAAATATTGAAGAATCAAATAAAATGACCAATAAACATAAAATTTACTTATAAAATTCAAATCC
This sequence comes from Rhopalosiphum maidis, assembly GCF_003676215.2. NCBI lineage: Eukaryota > Metazoa > Arthropoda > Insecta > Hemiptera > Aphididae > Rhopalosiphum > Rhopalosiphum maidis. Next base: position 72,774,247 of record NC_040879.1, read on the forward strand.
CTTTCAGGATATAAAAGATTCTCTAGAATTAGAAGAATTCAAAAGCATAGGTAATGATTAATTGATAGAACAATATAGGAATCAAATAAAGGCGACCAGGAACCAAATTAATATACTTCGGAAAATCCAAATTCTTTACGGAATAGTGAATAATCTCTGAAATTAATGAATTCAATATCGTAGGTTAGAACTTACAGATAGAACAATAGAAGAATCAAATAATAATGACCAGGATACAAATGAATTTACTTCGGAAAATCCAAATTCATCATAGGAAATTGATGATTCTTTTGAATTAGAAGAATTCAATGGTATTAGTTATAATTAATCGATAGAATTATTGAAGAATTAATTAAAATGAGCAGTAAACATATAAATATACTTATGAAATTCAAATCCCTTTCAGGATATAAAATATTCTCTAGAATTAGAAGAATTCAAAAGCATCAGTTATAATTAAGAGGTAGAATAATAGAAGAATCAAATAAAAAAGACCAGGATACAAATGAATTTACTTCGGAAATTCCAAACTCATCATAGGAAATTGATGATTCATTAGAATAAGAAGAATTTAATAGTGTCAGTTAAATAGGAGAGAAATTATATAGATGAATAATATAATAATAACCATAAAACAAATTAATTTACCTCTGAAAATTCATATCCTTTTCAGGAAATTAAAGATTCATTTGAATTAGAAGAATTCAATGGGATTAGTTATAATTCAATTATAGAAATATTGAAGAATCAAATAAAATGACCAGTAAACATACAAATATACTTATGAAAATTCAAATCCCTTTCAGGATATAAAAGATTCTCTAGAATTAGAAGAATTCAAAAGCATAGGTAATGATTAATTGATAGAACAATATAGGAATCAAATAAAGGCGACCAGGAACCAAATTAATATACTTCGGAAAATCCAAATTCTTTACGGAATAGTGAATAATCTCTGAAATTAATGAATTCAATATCGTAGGTTAGAACTTACAGATAGAACAATAGAAGAATCAAATAATAATGACCAGGATACAAATGAATTTACTTCGGAAAATCCAAATTCATCATAGGAAATTGATGATTCTTTTGAATTAGAAGAATTCAATGGTATTAGTTATAATTAATCGATAGAATTATTGAAGAATTAATTAAAATGAGCAGTAAACATATAAATATACTTATGAAAATTCAAATCCCTTTCAGGATATAAAATATTCTCTAGAATTAGAAGGATTCAAAGCATCAGTTATAATTAAGAGGTAGAAAAATAGAAGAATCAAATAAAAATGACCAGGATACAAATGAATTTAATTCGGAAAATCCAAATTCATCATAGGAAATTGATGATTCATTAGAATAAGAAGAATTTAATAGTGTCAGTTAAATAGGAGAGAAATTATATAGATGAATAATATAATAATAACCATAAAACAAATTAATTTACCTCTGAAAATTCATATCCTTTTCAGGAAATTAAAGATTCATTTGAATTAGAAGAATTCAATGGGATTAGTTATAATTCAATTATAGAAATATTGAAGAATCAAATAAAATGACCAGTAAACATACAAATATACTTATGAAAATTCAAATCCCTTTCAGGATATAAAAGATTCTCTAGAATTAGAAGAATTCAAAAGCATCAGTTATAATTAAGAGGTAGAATAATAGAAGAATCAAATAAAAATGACCAGGATACAAATGAATTTACTTAGGAAAATCCAAATTCATCCCAGGAAAAATAAGATTCCGTAGAATTAGATGATTTCAAAAGCATAGGTAATGATTAATCGATAGAACAATATAAGAATCAAAAAAGACGATCAGGAAAAAAATCAACATACTTTAGATAATCCAAATCTCTACGGGATAGTGAATAATCTCTGAAATTAATGAATTCAATATCGTAGGTTAGAACTTACAGATAGAACAATAGAAGAAACAAATAAATATGACCAGGATACAAATGAATTTAATTCGGAAAATCCAAATTCATCATAGGAAATTGGTGATTCTTTTGAATTAGAAGAATTCAATGGGATTAATTATAGTTTATCGATAGAATTATTGAAGAATCAATTAAAATGAGCAGTAAAAATATAAATGTACTTATGAAAATTCATATCCCTTTCAGGAAATAAAAGATTCTTAAGAATTAGAAGAATTCAAAAGCATCTGTTATAATTAAGAGGTAGAAAAATAGAAGAATCAAATAAAATTTACCTGGAATAATAATGTTTCTCTCGAATTAGAAGAATTCAATAGTATAAGTTATAATTCAATTTTAGAAATATTGAAGAATCAAATAAAATGACCAGTAAACATACAAATATACTTATGAAAATTCAAATCCCTTTCAGGATATAAAATATTCTCTAGAATTAGAAGGATTCAAAAGCATCAGTTATAATTAAGAGGTAGAAAAATAGAAGAATCAAATAAAAATGATCAGGATACAAATGAATTTAATTCGGAAAATCCAAATTCATCATAGGAAATTGATGATTCATTAGAATAAGAAGAATTTAATAGTGTCAGTTAAATAGGAGAGAAATTATATAGATGAATAATATAATAATAACCATAAAACAAATTAATTTACCTCTGAAAATTCATATCCTTTTCAGGAAATTAAAGATTCATTTGAATTAGAAGAATTCAATGGGATTAGTTATAATTCAATTATAGAAATATTGAAGAATCAAATAAAATGACCAGTAAACATACAAATATACTTGTGAAAGTTCAAATCCCTTTCAGGATATAAAAGATTCTCTAGAATTAGAAGAATTCAAAAGCATCAGTTATAATTAAGAGGTAGAATAATAGAAGAATCAAATAAAAATGACCAGGATACAAATGAATTTACTTAGGAAAATTCAAATTCATCCCAGGAAAAATAAGATTCCGTAGAATTAGATGATTTCAAAAGCATAGGTAATGATTAATCGATAGAACAATATAAGAATCAAATAAAGACGATCAGGAAAAAAATCAACATACTTCGGATAATCCAAATCTCTACGGGATAGTGAATAATCTCTGAAATTAATGAATTCAATATCGTAGGTTAGAACTTACAGATAGAACAATAGAAAAATCAAATAAAAATGACCAGGATACAAATGAATTTACTTCGGAAAATCCAAATTCATCATAGGAAATTGATGATTCTTTTGAATTAGAAGAATTCAATGGGATTAGTTATAATTAGTCGATAGAATTATTGAAGAATCAATTAAAATGAGCAGTAAAAATATAAATGTACTTATGAAAATTCATATCCCTTTCAGGAAATAAAAGATTCTTAAGAATTAGAAGAATTCAAAAGCATCTGTTATAATTAAGAGGTAGAAAAATAGAAGAATCAAATAAAATTTACCTGGAATAATAATATTTCTCTCGAATTAGAAGAATTCAATAGTATAAGTTATAATTCAATTTTAGAAATATTGAAGAATCAAATAAAATGACCAATAAACATAAAAATTTACTTATAAAAATTCAAATCCCTTTCAGGATATAAAAGATTCTCTAGAATTAGAAGAATTCAAAAGCATAGGTAATGATTAATTGATAGAACAATATAGGAATCAAATAAAGGCGACCAGGAACCAAATTAATATACTTCGGAAAATCCAAATTCTTTACGGAATAGTGAATAATCTCTGAAATTAATGAATTCAATATCGTAGGTTAGAACTTACAGATAGAACAATAGAAGAATCAAATAATAATGACCAGGATACAAATGAATTTACTTCGGAAAATCCAAATTCATCATAGGAAATTGATGATTCTTTTGAATTAGAAGAATTCAATGGTATTAGTTATAATTAATCGATAGAATTATTGAAGAATTAATTAAAATGAGCAGTAAACATATAAATATACTTATGAAAATTCAAATCCCTTCAGGATATAAAATATTCTCTAGAATTAGAAGAATTCAAAAGCATCAGTTATAATTAAGAGGTAGAATAATAGAAGAATCAAATAAAAAAGACCAGGATACAAATGAATTTACTTCGGAAATTCCAAACTCATCATAGGAAATTGATGATTCATTAGAATAAGAAGAATTTAATAGTGTCAGTTAAATAGGAGAGAAATTATATAGATGAATAATATAATAATAACCATAAAACAAATTAATTTACCTCTGAAAATTCATATCCTTTTCAGGAAATTAAAGATTCATTTGAATTAGAAGAATTCAATGGGATTAGTTATAATTCAATTATAGAAATATTGAAGAATCAAATAAAATGACCAGTAAACATACAAATATACTTATGAAAATTCAAATCCCTTTCAGGATATAAAAGATTCTCTAGAATTAGAAGAATTCAAAAGCATAGGTAATGATTAATTGATAGAACAATATAGGAATCAAATAAAGGCGACCAGGAACCAAATTAATATACTTCGGAAAATCCAAATTCTTTACGGAATAGTGAATAATCTCTGAAATTAATGAATTCAATATCGTAGGTTAGAACTTACAGATAGAACAATAGAAGAATCAAATAATAATGACCAGGATACAAATGAATTTACTTCGGAAAATCCAAATTCATCATAGGAAATTGATGATTCTTTTGAATTAGAAGAATTCAATGGTATTAGTTATAAATAATCGATAGAATTATTGAAGAATTAATTAAAATGAGCAGTAAACATATAAATATATATATGAAAATTCAAATCCCTTTCAGGATATAAAAGATTCTTAAGAATTAGAAGAATTCAAAAGCATCTGTTATAATTAAGAGGTAGAAAAATAGAAGAATCAAATAAAATTTACCTGGAATAATGATGTGTCTCTCGAATTAAAAGAATTCAATAGTATAAGTTATAATTCAATTTTAGAAATATTGAAGAATCAAATAAAATGACCAGTAAACATACAAATATACTTATGAAAATTCAAATCCCTTTCAGGATATAAAAGATTCTCTAGAATTAGAAGAATTCAAAAGCATCAGTTATAATTAAGAGGTAGAATAATAGAAGAATCAAATAAAAATGACCAGGATAATGAATTTACTTAGGAAAATCCAAATTCATCATAGGAAATTGATGATTCTTTTGAATTAGAAGAATTCAATGGTATTAGTTATAATTAATCGATAGAATTATTGAAGAATTAATTAAAATGAGCAGTAAACATATAAATGTACTTATGAAAATTCATATCCCTTTCAGGAAATAAAAGATTCTTAAGAATTAGAAGAATTCAAAAGCATCTGTTATAATTAAGAGGTAGAAAAATAGAAGAATCAAATAAAATTTACCTGGAATAATGATGTGTCTCGAATTAAAAGAATTCAATAGTATAAGTTATAATTCAATTTTAGAAATATTGAAGAATCAAATAAAATGACCAGTAAACATACAAATATACTTATGAAAATTCAAATCCCTTTCAGGATATAAAATATTCTCTAGAATTAGAAGGATTCAAAAGCATCAGTTATAATTAAGAGGTAGAAAAATAGAAGAATCAAATAAAAATGACCAGGATACAAATGAATTTAATTCGGAAAATCCAAATTCATCATAGGAAATTGATGATTCATTAGAATAAGAAGAATTTAATAGTGTCCGTTAAATAGGAGAGAAATTATATAGATGAATAATATAATAATAACCATAAAACAAATTAATTTACCTCTGAAAATTCATATCCTTTTCAGGAAATTAAAGATTCATTTGAATTAGAAGAATTCAATGGGATTAGTTATAATTCAATTATAGAAATATTGAAGAATCAAATAAAATGACCAGTAAACATACAAATATACTTATGAAAATTCAAATCCCTTTCAGGATATAAAAGATTCTCTAGAATTAGAAGAATTCAAAAGCATCAGTTATAATTAAGAGGTAGAATAATAGAAGAATCAAATAAAAATGACCAGGATACAAATGAATTTACTTAGGAAAATCCAAATTCATCCCAGGAAAAATAAGATTCCGTAGAATTAGATGATTTCAAAAGCATAGGTAATGATTAATCGATAGAACAATATAAGAATCAAAAAAAGACGATCAGGAAAAAAATCAACATACTTTAGATAATCCAAATCTCTACGGGATAGTGAATAATCTCTGAAATTAATGAATTCAATATCGTAGGTTAGAACTTACAGATAGAACAATAGAAAAATCAAATAAAAATGACCAGGATACAAATGAATTTACTTCGGAAAATCCAAATTCATCATAGGAAATTGATGATTCTTTTGAATTAGAAGAATTCAATGGGATTAGTTATAATTAGTCGATAGAATTATTGAAGAATCAATTAAAATGAGCAGTAAAAATATAAATGTACTTATGAAAATTCATATCCCTTTCAGGAAATAAAAGATTCTTAAGAATTAGAAGAATTCAAAAGCATCTGTTATAATTAAGAGGTAGAAAAATAGAAGAATCAAATAAAATTTACCTGGAATAATAATATTTCTCTCGAATTAGAAGAATTCAATAGTATAAGTTATAATTCAATTTTAGAAATATTGAAGAATCAAATAAAATGACCAATAAACATAAAAATTTACTTATAAAAATTCAAATCCCTTTCAGGATATAAAAGATTCTCTAGAATTAGAAGAATTCAAAAGCATAGGTAATGATTAATTGATAGAACAATATAGGAATCAAATAAAGGCGACCAGGAACCAAATTAATATACTTCGGAAAATCCAAATTCTTTACGGAATAGTGAATAATCTCTGAAATTAATGAATTCAATATCGTAGGTTAGAACTTACAGATAGAACAATAGAAGAATCAAATAATAATGACCAGGATACAAATGAATTTACTTCGGAAAATCCAAATTCATCATAGGAAATTGATGATTCTTTTGAATTAGAAGAATTCAATGGTATTAGTTATAATTAATCGATAGAATTATTGAAGAATTAATTAAAATGAGCAGTAAACATATAAATATACTTATGAAAATTCAAATCCCTTTCAGGATATAAAATATTCTCTAGAATTAGAAGAATTCAAAAGCATCAGTTATAATTAAGAGGTAGAATAATAGAAGAATCAAATAAAAAAGACCAGGATACAAATGAATTTACTTCGGAAATTCCAAACTCATCATAGGAAATTGATGATTCATTAGAATAAGAAGAATTTAATAGTGTCAGTTAAATAGGAGAGAAATTATATAGATGAATAATATAATAATAACCATAAAACAAATTAATTTACCTCTGAAAATTCATATCCTTTTCAGGAAATTAAAGATTCATTTGAATTAGAAGAATTCAATGGGATTAGTTATAATTCAATTATAGAAATATTGAAGAATCAAATAAAATGACCAGTAAACATACAAATATACTTATGAAAATTCAAATCCCTTTCAGGATATAAAAGATTCTCTAGAATTAGAAGAATTCAAAAGCATAGGTAATGATTAATTGATAGAACAATATAGGAATCAAATAAAGGCGACCAGGAACCAAATTAATATACTTCGGAAAATCCAAATTCTTTACGGAATAGTGAATAATCTCTGAAATTAATGAATTCAATATCGTAGGTTAGAACTTACAGATAGAACAATAGAAGAATCAAATAATAATGACCAGGATACAAATGAATTTACTTCGGAAAATCCAAATTCATCATAGGAAATTGATGATTCTTTTGAATTAGAAGAATTCAATGGGATTAGTTATAATTAGTCGATAGAATTATTGAAGAATCAATTAAAATGAGCAGTAAAAATATAAATGTACTTATGAAAATTCATATCCCTTTCAGGAAATAAAAGATTCTTAAGAATTAGAAGAATTCAAAAGCATCTGTTATAATTAAGAGGTAGAAAAATAGAAGAATCAAATAAAATTTACCTGGAATAATAATATTTCTCTCGAATTAGAAGAATTCAATAGTATAAGTTATAATTCAATTTTAGAAATATTGAAGAATCAAATAAAATGACCAATAAACATAAAAATTTACTTATAAAAATTCAAATCCCTTTCAGGATATAAAAGATTCTCTAGAATTAGAAGAATTCAAAAGCATAGGTAATGATTAATTGATAGAACAATATAGGAATCAAATAAAGGCGACCAGGAACCAAATTAATATACTTCGGAAAATCCAAATTCTTTACGGAATAGTGAATAATCTCTGAAATTAATGAATTCAATATCGTAGGTTAGAACTTACAGACAGAACAATAGAAGAATCAAATAATAATGACCAGGATACAAATGAATTTACTTCGGAAAATCCAAATTCATCATAGGAAATTGATGATTCTTTTGAATTAGAAGAATTCAATGGTATTAGTTATAATTAATCGATAGAATTATTGAAGAATTAATTAAAATGAGCAGTAAACATATAAATATACTTATGAAAATTCAAATCCCTTTCAGGATATAAAATATTCTCTAGAATTAGAAGAATTCAAAAGCATCAGTTATAATTAAGAGGTAGAATAATAGAAGAATCAAATAAAAAGACCAGGATACAAATGAATTTACTTCGGAAATTCCAAACTCATCATAGGAAATTGATGATTCATTAGAATAAGAAGAATTTAATAGTGTCAGTTAAATAGGAGAGAAATTATATAGATGAATAATATAATAATAACCATAAAACAAATTAATTTACCTCTGAAAATTCATATCCTTTTCAGGAAATTAAAGATTCATTTGAATTAGAAGAATTCAATGGGATTAGTTATAATTCAATTATAGAAATATTGAAGAATCAAATAAAATGACCAGTAAACATACAAATATACTTATGAAAATTCAAATCCCTTTCAGGATATAAAAGATTCTCTAGAATTAGAAGAATTCAAAAGCATAGGTAATGATTAATTGATAGAACAATATAGGAATCAAATAAAGGCGACCAGGAACCAAATTAATATACTTCGGAAAATCCAAATTCTTTACGGAATAGTGAATAATCTCTGAAATTAATGAATTCAATATCGTAGGTTAGAACTTACAGATAGAACAATAGAAGAATCAAATAATAATGACCAGGATACAAATGAATTTACTTCGGAAAATCCAAATTCATCATAGGAAATTGATGATTCTTTTGAATTAGAAGAATTCAATGGTATTAGTTATAATTAATCGATAGAATTATTGAAGAATTAATTAAAATGAGCAGTAAACATATAAATATACTTATGAAAATTCAAATCCCTTTCAGGATATAAAATATTCTCTAGAATTAGAAGGATTCAAAAGCATCAGTTATAATTAAGAGGTAGAAAAATAGAAGAATCAAATAAAAATGACCAGGATACAAATGAATTTAATTCGGAAAATCCAAATTCATCATAGGAAATTGATGATTCATTAGAATAAGAAGAATTTAATAGTGTCAGTTAAATAGGAGAGAAATTATATAGATGAATAATATAATAATAACCATAAAACAAATTAATTTACCTCTGAAAATTCATATCCTTTTCAGGAAATTAAAGATTCATTTGAATTAGAAGAATTCAATGGGATTAGTTATAATTCAATTATAGAAATATTGAAGAATCAAATAAAATGACCAGTAAACATACAAATATACTTATGAAAATTCAAATCCCTTTCAGGATATAAAAGATTCTCTAGAATTAGAAGAATTCAAAAGCATCAGTTATAATTAAGAGGTAGAATAATAGAAGAATCAAATAAAAATGACCAGGATACAAATGAATTTACTTAGGAAAATCCAAATTCATCCCAGGAAAAATAAGATTCCGTAGAATTAGATGATTTCAAAAGCATAGGTAATGATTAATCGATAGAACAATATAAGAATCAAAAAAGACGATCAGGAAAAAAATCAACATACTTTAGATAATCCAAATCTCTACGGGATAGTGAATAATCTCTGAAATTAATGAATTCAATATCGTAGGTTAGAACTTACAGATAGAACAATAGAAAAATCAAATAAAAATGACCAGGATACAAATGAATTTACTTCGGAAAATCCAAATTCATCATAGGAAATTGATGATTCTTTTGAATTAGAAGAATTCAATGGGATTAGTTATAATTAGTCGATAGAATTATTGAAGAATCAATTAAAATGAGCAGTAAAAATATAAATGTACTTATGAAAATTCATATCCCTTTCAGGAAATAAAAGATTCTTAAGAATTAGAAGAATTCAAAAGCATCTGTTATAATTAAGAGGTAGAAAAATAGAAGAATCAAATAAAATTTACCTGGAATAATAATATTTCTCTCGAATTAGAAGAATTCAATAGTATAAGTTATAATTCAATTTTAGAAATATTGAAGAATCAAATAAAATGACCAATAAACATAAAAATTTACTTATAAAAATTCAAATCCCTTTCAGGATATAAAAGATTCTCTAGAATTAGAAGAATTCAAAAGCATAGGTAATGATTAATTGATAGAACAATATAGGAATCAAATAAAGGCGACCAGGAACCAAATTAATATACTTCGGAAAATCCAAATTCTTTACGGAATAGTGAATAATCTCTGAAATTAATGAATTCAATATCGTAGGTTAGAACTTACAGATAGAACAATAGAAGAATCAAATAATAATGACCAGGATACAAATGAATTTACTTCGGAAAATCCAAATTCATCATAGGAAATTGATGATTCTTTTGAATTAGAAGAATTCAATGGTATTAGTTATAATTAATCGATAGAATTATTGAAGAATTAATTAAAATGAGCAGTAAACATATAAATATACTTATGAAAATTCAAATCCCTTTCAGGATATAAAATATTCTCTAGAATTAGAAGAATTCAAAAGCATCAGTTATAATTAAGAGGTAGAATAATAGAAGAATCAAATAAAAAAGACCAGGATACAAATGAATTTACTTCGGAAATTCCAAACTCATCATAGGAAATTGATGATTCATTAGAATAAGAAGAATTTAATAGTGTCAGTTAAATAGGAGAGAAATTATATAGATGAATAATATAATAATAACCATAAAACAAATTAATTTACCTCTGAAAATTCATATCCTTTTCAGGAAATTAAAGATTCATTTGAATTAGAAGAATTCAATGGGATTAGTTATAATTCAATTATAGAAATATTGAAGAATCAAATAAAATGACCAGTAAACATACAAATATACTTATGAAAATTCAAATCCCTTTCAGGATATAAAAGATTCTCTAGAATTAGAAGAATTCAAAAGCATAGGTAATGATTAATTGATAGAACAATATAGGAATCAAATAAAGGCGACCAGGAACCAAATTAATATACTTCGGAAAATCCAAATTCTTTACGGAATAGTGAATAATCTCTGAAATTAATGAATTCAATATCGTAGGTTAGAACTTACAGATAGAACAATAGAAGAATCAAATAATAATGACCAGGATACAAATGAATTTACTTCGGAAAATCCAAATTCATCATAGGAAATTGATGATTCTTTTGAATTAGAAGAATTCAATGGTATTAGTTATAATTAATCGATAGAATTATTGAAGAATTAATTAAAATGAGCAGTAAACATATAAATATACTTATGAAAATTCAAATCCCTTTCAGGATATAAAATATTCTCTAGAATTAGAAGGATTCAAAAGCATCAGTTATAATTAAGAGGTAGAAAAATAGAAGAATCAAATAAAAATGACCAGGATACAAATGAATTTAATTCGGAAAATCCAAATTCATCATAGGAAATTGATGATTCATTAGAATAAGAAGAATTTAATAGTGTCAGTTAAATAGGAGAGAAATTATATAGATGAATAATATAATAATAACCATAAAACAAATTAATTTACCTCTGAAAATTCATATCCTTTTCAGGAAATTAAAGATTCATTTGAATTAGAAGAATTCAATGGGATTAGTTATAATTCAATTATAGAAATATTGAAGAATCAAATAAAATGACCAGTAAACATACAAATATACTTATGAAAATTCAAATCCCTTTCAGGATATAAAAGATTCTCTAGAATTAGAAGAATTCAAAAGCATCAGTTATAATTAAGAGGTAGAATAATAGAAGAATCAAATAAAAATGACCAGGATACAAATGAATTTACTTAGGAAAATCCAAATTCATCCCAGGAAAAATAAGATTCCGTAGAATTAGATGATTTCAAAAGCATAGGTAATGATTAATCGATAGAACAATATAAGAATCAAAAAAAGACGATCAGGAAAAAAATCAACATACTTTAGATAATCCAAATCTCTACGGGATAGTGAATAATCTCTGAAATTAATGAATTCAATATCGTAGGTTAGAACTTACAGATAGAACAATAGAAGAAACAAATAAATATGACCAGGATACAAATGAATTTAATTCGGAAAATCCAAATTCATCATAGGAAATTGGTGATTCTTTTGAATTAGAAGAATTCAATGGGATTAATTATAGTTTATCGATAGAATTATTGAAGAATCAATTAAAATGAGCAGTAAAAATATAAATGTACTTATGAAAATTCATATCCCTTTCAGGAAATAAAAGATTCTTAAGAATTAGAAGAATTCAAAAGCATCTGTTATAATTAAGAGGTAGAAAAATAGAAGAATCAAATAAAATTTACCTGGAATAATAATGTTTCTCTCGAATTAGAAGAATTCAATAGTATAAGTTATAATTCAATTTTAGAAATATTGAAGAATCAAATAAAATGACCAGTAAACATACAAATATACTTATGAAAATTCAAATCCCTTTCAGGATATAAAATATTCTCTAGAATTAGAAGGATTCAAAAGCATCAGTTATAATTAAGAGGTAGAAAAATAGAAGAATCAAATAAAAATGATCAGGATACAAATGAATTTAATTCGGAAAATCCAAATTCATCATAGGAAATTGATGATTCATTAGAATAAGAAGAATTTAATAGTGTCAGTTAAATAGGAGAGAAATTATATAGATGAATAATATAATAATAACCATAAAACAAATTAATTTACCTCTGAAAATTCATATCCTTTTCAGGAAATTAAAGATTCATTTGAATTAGAAGAATTCAATGGGATTAGTTATAATTCAATTATAGAAATATTGAAGAATCAAATAAAATGACCAGTAAACATACAAATATACTTGTGAAAGTTCAAATCCCTTTCAGGATATAAAAGATTCTCTAGAATTAGAAGAATTCAAAAGCATCAGTTATAATTAAGAGGTAGAATAATAGAAGAATCAAATAAAAATGACCAGGATACAAATGAATTTACTTAGGAAAATTCAAATTCATCCCAGGAAAATAAGATTCCGTAGAATTAGATGATTTCAAAAGCATAGGTAATGATTAATCGATAGAACAATATAAGAATCAAATAAAGACGATCAGGAAAAAATCAACATACTTCGGATAATCCAAATCTCTACGGGATAGTGAATAATCTCTGAAATTAATGAATTCAATATCGTAGGTTAGAACTTACAGATAGAACAATAGAAAAATCAAATAAAAATGACCAGGATACAAATGAATTTACTTCGGAAAATCCAAATTCATCATAGGAAATTGATGATTCTTTTGAATTAGAAGAATTCAATGGGATTAGTTATAATTAGTCGATAGAATTATTGAAGAATCAATTAAAATGAGCAGTAAAAATATAAATGTACTTATGAAAATTCATATCCCTTTCAGGAAATAAAAGATTCTTAAGAATTAGAAGAATTCAAAAGCATCTGTTATAATTAAGAGGTAGAAAAATAGAAGAATCAAATAAAATTTACCTGGAATAATAATATTTCTCTCGAATTAGAAGAATTCAATAGTATAAGTTATAATTCAATTTAGAAATATTGAAGAATCAAATAAAATGACCAATAAACATAAAAATTTACTTATAAAAATTCAAATCCCTTTCAGGATATAAAAGATTCTCTAGAATTAGAAGAATTCAAAAGCATAGGTAATGATTAATTGATAGAACAATATAGGAATCAAATAAAGGCGACCAGGAACCAAATTAATATACTTCGGAAAATCCAAATTCTTTACGGAATAGTGAATAATCTCTGAAATTAATGAATTCAATATCGTAGGTTAGAACTTACAGATAGAACAATAGAAGAATCAAATAATAATGACCAGGATACAAATGAATTTACTTCGGAAAATCCAAATTCATCATAGGAAATTGATGATTCTTTTGAATTAGAAGAATTCAATGGTATTAGTTATAATTAATCGATAGAATTATTGAAGAATTAATTAAAATGAGCAGTAAACATATAAATATACTTATGAAAATTCAAATCCCTTTCAGGATATAAAATATTCTCTAGAATTAGAAGAATTCAAAAGCATCAGTTATAATTAAGAGGTAGAATAATAGAAGAATCAAATAAAAAGACCAGGATACAAATGAATTTACTTCGGAAATTCCAAACTCATCATAGGAAATTGATGATTCATTAGAATAAGAAGAATTTAATAGTGTCAGTTAAATAGGAGAGAAATTATATAGATGAATAATATAATAATAACCATAAAACAAATTAATTTACCTCTGAAAATTCATATCCTTTTCAGGAAATTAAAGATTCATTTGAATTAGAAGAATTCAATGGGATTAGTTATAATTCAATTATAGAAATATTGAAGAATCAAATAAAATGACCAGTAAACATACAAATATACTTATGAAAATTCAAATCCCTTTCAGGATATAAAAGATTCTCTAGAATTAGAAGAATTCAAAAGCATAGGTAATGATTAATTGATAGAACAATATAGGAATCAAATAAAGGCGACCAGGAACCAAATTAATATACTTCGGAAAATCCAAATTCTTTACGGAATAGTGAATAATCTCTGAAATTAATGAATTCAATATCGTAGGTTAGAACTTACAGATAGAACAATAGAAGAATCAAATAATAATGACCAGGATACAAATGAATTTACTTCGGAAAATCCAAATTCATCATAGGACATTGATGATTCTTTTGAATTAGAAGAATTCAATGGTATTAGTTATAAATAATCGATAGAATTATTGAAGAATTAATTAAAATGAGCAGTAAACATATAAATATATATATGAAAATTCAAATCCCTTTCAGGATATAAAAGATTCTTAAGAATTAGAAGAATTCAAAAGCATCTGTTATAATTAAGAGGTAGAAAAATAGAAGAATCAAATAAAATTTACCTGGAATAATGATGTGTCTCTCGAATTAAAAGAATTCAATAGTATAAGTTATAATTCAATTTTAGAAATATTGAAGAATCAAATAAAATGACCAGTAAACATACAAATATACTTATGAAAATTCAAATCCCTTTCAGGATATAAAAGATTCTCTAGAATTAGAAGAATTCAAAAGCATCAGTTATAATTAAGAGGTAGAATAATAGAAGAATCAAATAAAAATGACCAGGATAATGAATTTACTTAGGAAAATCCAAATTCATCATAGGAAATTGATGATTCTTTTGAATTAGAAGAATTCAATGGTATTAGTTATAATTAATCGATAGAATTATTGAAGAATTAATTAAAATGAGCAGTAAACATATAAATGTACTTATGAAAATTCATATCCCTTTCAGGAAATAAAAGATTCTTAAGAATTAGAAGAATTCAAAAGCATCTGTTATAATTAAGAGGTAGAAAAATAGAAGAATCAAATAAAATTTACCTGGAATAATGATGTGTCTCGAATTAAAGAATTCAATAGTATAAGTTATAATTCAATTTTAGAAATATTGAAGAATCAAATAAAATGACCAGTAAACATACAAATATACTTATGAAAATTCAAATCCCTTTCAGGATATAAAATATTCTCTAGAATTAGAAGGATTCAAAAGCATCAGTTATAATTAAGAGGTAGAAAAATAGAAGAATCAAATAAAAATGACCAGGATACAAATGAATTTAATTCGGAAAATCCAAATTCATCATAGGAAATTGATGATTCATTAGAATAAGAAGAATTTAATAGTGTCCGTTAAATAGGAGAGAAATTATATAGATGAATAATATAATAATAACCATAAAACAAATTAATTTACCTCTGAAAATTCATATCCTTTTCAGGAAATTAAAGATTCATTTGAATTAGAAGAATTCAATGGGATTAGTTATAATTCAATTATAGAAATATTGAAGAATCAAATAAAATGACCAGTAAACATACAAATATACTTATGAAAATTCAAATCCCTTTCAGGATATAAAAGATTCTCTAGAATTAGAAGAATTCAAAAGCATCAGTTATAATTAAGAGGTAGAATAATAGAAGAATCAAATAAAAATGACCAGGATACAAATGAATTTACTTAGGAAAATCCAAATTCATCCCAGGAAAAATAAGATTCCGTAGAATTAGATGATTTCAAAAGCATAGGTAATGATTAATCGATAGAACAATATAAGAATCAAATAAAGACGATCAGGAAAAAAATCAACATACTTCGGATAATCCAAATCTCTACGGGATAGTGAATAATCTCTGAAATTAATGAATTCAATATCGTAGGTTAGAACTTACAGATAGAACAATAGAAAAATCAAATAAAAATGACCAGGATACAAATGAATTTACTTCGGAAAATCCAAATTCATCATAGGAAATTGATGATTCTTTTGAATTAGAAGAATTCAATGGGATTAGTTATAATTAGTCGATAGAATTATTGAAGAATCAATTAAAATGAGCAGTAAAAATATAAATGTACTTATGAAAATTCATATCCCTTTCAGGAAATAAAAGATTCTTAAGAATTAGAAGAATTCAAAAGCATCTGTTATAATTAAGAGGTAGAAAAATAGAAGAATCAAATAAAATTTACCTGGAATAATAATATTTCTCTCGAATTAGAAGAATTCAATAGTATAAGTTATAATTCAATTTTAGAAATATTGAAGAATCAAATAAAATGACCAATAAACATAAAAATTTACTTATAAAAATTCAAATCCCTTTCAGGATATAAAAGATTCTCTAGAATTAGAAGAATTCAAAAGCATAGGTAATGATTAATTGATAGAACAATATAGGAATCAAATAAAGGCGACCAGGAACCAAATTAATATACTTCGGAAAATCCAAATTCTTTACGGAATAGTGAATAATCTCTGAAATTAATGAATTCAATATCGTAGGTTAGAACTTACAGATAGAACAATAGAAGAATCAAATAATAATGACCAGGATACAAATGAATTTACTTCGGAAAATCCAAATTCATCATAGGAAATTGATGATTCTTTTGAATTAGAAGAATTCAATGGTATTAGTTATAATTAATCGATAGAATTATTGAAGAATTAATTAAAATGAGCAGTAAACATATAAATATACTTATGAAAATTCAAATCCCTTTCAGGATATAAAATATTCTCTAGAATTAGAAGAATTCAAAAGCATCAGTTATAATTAAGAGGTAGAATAATAGAAGAATCAAATAAAAAAGACCAGGATACAAATGAATTTACTTCGGAAATTCCAAACTCATCATAGGAAATTGATGATTCATTAGAATAAGAAGAATTTAATAGTGTCAGTTAAATAGGAGAGAAATTATATAGATGAATAATATAATAATAACCATAAAACAAATTAATTTACCTCTGAAAATTCATATCCTTTTCAGGAAATTAAAGATTCATTTGAATTAGAAGAATTCAATGGGATTAGTTATAATTCAATTATAGAAATATTGAAGAATCAAATAAAATGACCAGTAAACATACAAATATACTTATGAAAATTCAAATCCCTTTCAGGATATAAAAGATTCTCTAGAATTAGAAGAATTCAAAAGCATCAGTTATAATTAAGAGGTAGAATAATAGAAGAATCAAATAAAAATGACCAGGATACAAATGAATTTACTTAGGAAAATCCAAATTCATCCCAGGAAAAATAAGATTCCGTAGAATTAGATGAATTCAAAAGCATAGGTAATGATTAATCGATAGAACAATATAAGAATCAAATAAAGACGATCAGGAAAAAAATCAACATACTTCGGATAATCCAAATCTCTACGGGATAGTGAATATTCTCTGAAATTAATGAATTCAATATCGTAGGTTAGAACTTACAGATAGAACAATAGAAGAATCAAATAAAAATGACCAGGATACAAATGAATTTACTTCGGAAAATCCAAATTCATCATAGGAAATTGATGATTCTTTTGAATTAGAAGAATTCAATGGGATTAGTTATAATTAATCGATAGAATTATTGAAGAATTAATTAAAATGAGCAGTAAACATATAAATATACTTATGAAAATTCAAATCCCTTTCAGGATATAAAAGATTCTCTAGAATTAGAAGAATTCAAAAGCATCTGTTATAATTAAGAGGTAGAAAAATAGAAGAATCAAATAAAATTTACCTGGAATAATAATGTTTCTCTCGAATTAGAAGAATTCAATAGTATAAGTTATAATTCAATTTTAGAAATATTGAAGAATCAAATAAAATGACCAATAAACATAAAAATTTACTTATAATAATTCAAATCCCTTTCAGGATATAAAAGATTCTCTAGAATTAGAAGAATTCAAAAGCATAGGTAACGATTAATTGATAGAACAATATAGGAATCAAATAAAGGCAACCAGGAACCAAATTAATATACTTCGGAAAACCCAAATTCATCATAGGAAATTGATGATTCATTAGAATTAGAAGAATTCAATAGTGTCAGTTAAATAGAAGAGAAATTATAAGGTTGAATACTACAATCATAATAACCATAAAACAAATTTATTTACTTCTGAAAAGTCATATCCTTTTCAGGAAATTAATGATTCTTTTGAATTAGAAGAATTCAATGGGATTAGTTATAATTAAAGGTGGAAAAATAGAAGAATCGTATAAAATGACAACAATTTAAAGTATTTCTGAAAATTCAAATTCTTCATAGGGTAGTGAAAATTCTCTTAGGAAAATAGAAGAATCAACTAAAATTGACCATGAAACAAATTGATATACTTCGGAAAATCCAAACTTATCCTAGGAAAATGATGTTTCTCCCGAATTAGAAGAATTCAATGGTATTAGTTATAATTAATCGATAGAATTATTGATGAATTAATTAAAATGACCAATAAACATATAAATGTACTTATGAAAATTCATATCCCTTTCAGGAAATAAAAGTTTCTTAAGAATTAGAAGAATTCAAAAGCATCTGTTATAATTAAGAGGTAGAAAAATAGAAGAATCAAATAAAATTTACCTGGAATAATGATGTGTCTCTCGAATTAAAAGAATTCAATAGTATAAGTTATAATTCAATTTTAAAAATATTGAAGAATCAAATAAAATGACCAGTAAACATACAAATATACTTATGAAAATTCAAATCCCTTTCAGGATATAAAATATTCTCTAGAATTAGAAGGATTCAAAAGCATCAGTTATAATTAAGAGGTAGAAAAATAGAAGAATCAAATAAAAATGACCAGGATACAAATGAATTTACTTCGGAAAATCCAAATTCATCATAGGAAATTGATGATTCATTAGAATTAGAAGAATTCAATAGTGTCAGTTAAATAGAAGAGAAATTATAAGGTTGAATACTACAATCATAATAACCATAAAACAAATTTATTTACTTCTGAAAATTCATATCCTTTTCAGGAAATTAATGATTCTTTTGAATTAGAAGAATTCAATGGGATTAGTTATAATTAAAGGTAGAAAAATAGAAGAATCGTATAAAATGACAACAATTTAAAGTATTTCTGAAAATTCAAATTCTTCATAGGGTAGTGAAGATTCTCTTAGGAAAATAGAAGAATCAACTAAAATTGGCCATGAAACAAATTAATATACTTCGGAAAATCCAAACTTATCCTAGGAAAATGATGTTTCTCCCGAATTAGAAGAATTCAATAGTATAAGTTATAATTCAATTTTAGAAATATTGAAGAATCAAATAAAATGACCAGTAAACATACAAATATACTTATGAAAATTCAAATCCCTTTCAGGATATAAAAGATTCTCTAGAATTAGAAGAATTCAAAAGCATCAGTTATAATTAAGAGGTAGAATAGTAGAAGAATCAAATAAAAATGACCAGGATACAAATGAATTTACTTAGGAAAATCCAAATTCATCCCAGGAAAAATAAGATTCCGTAGAATTAGATGAATTCAAAAGCATAGGTAATGATTAATCGATAGAACAATATAAGAATCAAATAAAGACGATCAGGAAAAAAATCAACATACTTCGGATAATCCAAATCTCTACGGGATAGTGAATATTCTCTGAAATTAATGAATTCAATATCGTATGTTAGAACTTACAGATAGAACAATAGCAGAATCAAATAAAAATGAAAAGGATACAAATGAATTTACTTCAAAAAATCCAAATTTATCATAGGAAATTGATGATTCATTAGAATTAGAAGAATTTAACAGTGTCAGTTAAATAGAAGAGAAATTATAAAGATGAATCATATAATAATAACCATAAAACAAATTTATTTACTTGATGTTTCTCCCGAATTAGAAGAATTCAATGGTATTAGTTATAATTAATCGATAGAATTATTGAAGAATTAATTAAAATGAGCCGTAAACATATAAATATACTTATGAAAATTCAAATCCCTTTCAGGAAATAAAAGATTCTCTAGAATTAGAAGAATTCAAAAGCATAGGTAATGACTCATTGATAGAACAATATAAGAATCATATAAGAATGAACAGGAAACATCCGTTATAAATAAAAGGTAGAATAGTAGAAGAATCAAATAAAGACGACCAGGAAACAAATTAATATATTTTGGAAAATTCAAAAGTATCACAGAAAAATAATGTTTCTCCTGAATTAGAAGAATTCAATGATATTAGTTATAATAAGAATGGTGGAAAAATTGGAAATCAAATACAATGACCAGGTAACCAAAAAATATAGTTTGAAAACTACTAATCCTTTTCAGGAAAATGATGTTTCTCTCGAATTAGAAGAATTCAAATGCATAGGTTATGACTAATAAGATGATATATATAAAACCGGGAAAAAAAAATATATAGTTTAAAAACTACAAATCCTTTTTAGGAAAATGATGTACTCCCAAATTAGAAGAATTCAATAGTATAAGTTATAATTAAATTTTAGAAATATTGAAGAACCAAATAAAATGACAAGTAAACATATAAATATACTTCGGAAAATCCAAATTCACACAGGAAATTGGAGATTCTCTTTTATTAAAGAATTCATTAGTATTGGTTATAACTTATAGATTGATAAATAGAAGAATCATTTAACAGGACCAGGAAACAGATGAATTTACTTCGAAACATCCAAACTCATGCAAGGATAAAGAAGATTCCGTAGAATTAGAAGAATACAATAACATCTGTTATAATTAGGAGGTAGAAAAATAGAAGAAGCAAATAAAATTTACCTGGAAAAATGATGTTTCTCTCGAATTAGATGAATTCAATATTATAAGTTATAATTAAATTTTAGAAATATTGAAGAATCAAATAAAATGACCAGGATAAAGATGAATATATTTTGGAAAATCCAAATTCTTCAGGGGATATTGAAGATTCTCTAGAATTAGAAGAATTCAATGGCATAGTTTATGACTAATAGATAGAAAAATTGTAGATTCAAATAAAAATGACCAGAAATTAGATGAATATACTTCAGAAAAACAAAATACTTCATAGGAAAGTGATGTTTCTCCATTTTCAGAAGAATTCCATAGCATCAGTTAAACAACTTTTAATGAACTACATTCATCTGTTTCCACGCCGCTTTTATTTGATTCATCTATTATTCTGCCTCTTGAGTCATAATTGTTGCTAAATTATCCATAAATTACAATCTTATCTCTTAAAAATCCATATTAACCTTTGATAATATTTTAATCTGCCCAATATTCAAAAAAGTAAACACTAGTATTTTATCAAACTACCGCGCAATTTCCTTATTAGTTACAGCTTACAAAATGTTATCAATTGCATGGCTATGAACATTAGAAATATATGCGGAAATAAGCTTTTTTGTGGAAATATTAAGGTGTTTAAAGGATTTCTAAAGTTTTATTGATATTTAAGGAAAATTCCTTATCTATGAATTTCATGGATTCCTCTATATTTCCATAAAAAATTCATAACCTAACCATAGGAAGCCACATTTCATTAAAATAATCAAGGTTTTTTTTTTACTTTTTTAAATCAAGACATTAATGTCACACAGTATTAAAAGTGCTGTTTGTATACAACACTTTGTAGAAATGTATTCTTTTATGAAATTATATTTTACTATATTAATAGTTTAATAATATAAAATGACCAATTATTATTTCAATCTCAAAAAAGTACTGGTTTTTACGATTTTGATAAGTTTTAACTCTTTAATAGATCTAAAATCGAAATATATCAATATAAATTGCTTGAACTTTATTCCTATGCACAAACGTAGGCAGAACCACTTACAAATGTTCTTTGATAGTATCCAAGGTCAATAACAATTACCTATCTTCAAGGCAGTTAAAATCTGCAAATAAGAAAATTATAGTTAATACTAAAATTTATTATACTGGATTAGCCAATTTTATGGAACTTGAAGACATTCCAATATTAATGATCCAATAACTTTTATCAACAATTCTTAATATATTTTAAATTATTATGTTAAGTTAGAACCTGAAATGAAAAAGTACAGCAATTTTCCTATTATATATAAAATACATACATAAAGCCTGATTGTGACTTCCCGCCTTCTGTGTGGGAAATGTATTCATGTTCTTTAATTTGAATTACGAATAGTTGTGAAACTTTCCACTCAAAGTTTAACAGTATGTTTTACTCAGCACACCCAAATATATTCCAATTTATAGATGTTTTAAAAAATGTACAAAAACAAAATTATATTGAACAACGAAGTATTCATGTAATTAAAAACAGACGGATGATAGTATGAGAAAAAAAAATTATTTAAGACAAAATATGAAAGTGCCCAGTTAACCCGCCTTGATTATATTAAGAAAATATTATTCAAGTATTTACCAATTTTTTAATCTTTTTTAACTATTATATTATAATAGTAACCTAACCATTATTGTTTGCGCACAACACATGGTGCGAATCAGTGCACAAATGAAAAGATTTGTAAAAACTGTGGTTTAAAACACCATACACTATTATATTTGGGCATAAGAAAGGTCAGTACACCAGAGAGTGAAAATACTTCAAGTGACCAGGTGAAGGAGCATGGTTTTCAAAGTATGATGTCTCATCTAGGAGCGGTATACCTACCAAATCTCAGAACGTCATACTATCAACAGTATTAGTACATGTGATTGGCAAGAATGGCCAAACAGTGTTATGCCGAGCACTATTAGATTCTGGATCACAATCGCATTTTGTTACATCGTCTTAGATAACAGAACTAGATATTAACAGAATAAAAACACGTGTGATCGTCAACGGTATTTCTTCAGTAGAGACGACTGTTACCGAGATGGCCAAGTTCACGGTAACGTCACGCCTAAACCATAAGCAGTATCAAATTACTGGCTTGGTAACACCGCGTATTAGTGTTGACTTACCTGTCGACAAACTGGCATCATTCACAAGGCATAAAGTTGGCCGACCCTACTTCCATTTAACAGGAAAAATTGATATGCTCATAGGAGCTGAACTCTTTTATGACATTCTACAAGATGGCAAACATGTTGAACCAAAGGGTACTCCTATACTACAAAATTCAAGGTTTGGTTGGATTGTGGCGGGTTACAGTAACAACATCATAAAAAATGATCTCGCACATATCACTAAAAATGTCATCACCTGTTGTACCACGTATCAGCAAAATGAGAAACAAATTGAAAATTTCTGGAATATTGAAGGAGTGCCTAGAGTGACAATTATGTCAAAGGAAGATCAACTCTGTGAAGACCACTTTCTTAAAACATTTAAACGAAATGAAAAAGGACGTTATGTTGTTCGATTGCTGTTTAAAAAGACTCCATATTCAGTGAACAGTTCATATGACGTCGATGTATGAAGACTCGCTCAGGTGGAGAGGTCTCTTTTTCGAAATCCATCTGTGTACAACCAGTATCGTGAGTTCATGTTTGACTATCTTCAACAGAACCATTTGGAATTTGTACAACCCACTGAAGACAGTCCGGTCGTCTTTCTACCTCATCATCATGTTTCACGTCCCTCAAGCGTCACTACCAAATTGAGAGTTGTGTTTGATGGATCTGCTCTTATTTGTAATTAAAAATCATTAAACGATATGTTACGTCGAGGTCATAAGCTACAACGAGACATAGTAAGAATTATTACTAGATTTCGAATGCATTAATATTTTTACACTGCTGACATACGTCGAATGTTTCGAAAAATTAATATACACTCCGATGATCAATTTTATCAAGGCATTGTGTGGCGAAATCACCCATCAAAACCAATAAAACAATTTAAGCTGAAAACTGTCACCTATGGTTTAATAACTTCACCGTTTCATGCTCTCCGCACACTAGCTCAACTCGCTTGGTATGAACAAAAAGATTATTCAGAAGGATCCACAATACTTGAGAATGACTTCTACTTATGTCAGGATGTAACGAAATCAATGATGCTAATTCCAGTTGAACACCAAACGTTGCAAATTTCAATGCCTGATCAAAACAGTGTATCTGTGTTAGGAGTTTCATAGAACATTACAAGAGATACCTTTTCATTTAAAGTAGAACGTATATCATGTTTGAAACGCATTACTAAATGTGAGTTATTAGGTAAAATTTCACGCACTTATGACCCATGTAGATGGCTAGCACCAATTATAATAGTCGCCAAGATACTCATGCAGCAAATGTGGCAGACTGGGAGTGGGAGATCCTGTACCAAACCAACTACTTGAACAGTGAATTGTTCATCGAACATCATACAAACATTTACAGCAATTTGAAATCCCACGTCATGTTGGAAAAATCTTAGATTACCAACAAGGTTGCATTTTACATGGATTTCCCGACAGCTCTTAACGTGCCTATGCACCTGCTATCTATATCATTTCAAATAACACTGGACATTTATTGGTATCTATTAACATAAATTGGCATTTCAACCCACCAGCATCCCCACATCATGGTGGTTTATGGGAGGCTAATATAAATAGTACTAAAGTCATTCTCTACAAAAACATGGGAAACATTGTATTTATCTTTGAAGAACTTAATACAATATGTTGTCAAATAGAAGCTATATTAAATAGTCGACCGTTGTGTGCACTTGATAACGGTACTGTATTGACACTAGGCCACTTCATTATTGGACTCCACTGTTAGCTGTTCCTGAAGATGACATCGGGCCTTATTGAAAACAGTGGTCAAATACTTATCTGAATAATCTACAACAACGAACCAAATGGCGCAAATCTCAAGATGATTTGGCTGTCGGCGATATAGTTATACTACGTGAAACTGGAACACCTTCTATTCAATGGCCCATGGCGCGTGTCGTCGAAGTGTTTACCGATCCCGCTGACAATTATGTACAAGGTATCAAGTATTGTAAATATCATTAAAATATCTATGTGTACAAAACCATAATTTTATAATTAATATGAGGGGAAATGGTAAAAACACTATTCGTAAATGTCCGTATTGCAACCCGTGCATACAAAATTGCCAGACACCACGATCGAGGGAAGATGATATTGAGAAAGTTGTTGTTCCGTATTGCATCGTATGTTATGATACGTTGCCGGAAACAGAAAATAAATGATAATGAATTGTTATATGAATATTGCTAGAAAGCCGTCATAGGTTTGATAGAACGAATAACGTATTGCAACCCGCATATTTTGGTGTTGCCGCTATTCGGTGTAGTGACCTTACCGTGTCTCTAGCTCCAGGAAGCGTAGGAAGGTAAAACTGGTGTTGATACAAATGGTATCGACCGGTACTTATGGGAAAGATAGGGGCCATGTATTATATTGGATTTATATTGTATAGAAAAAGATAATTACTTATGATTGATTTAATAGTAATTAGTAAGTTAATATGATTCTTGTGTGCCTAATTCATTATTTTAATATTGATGAGGTTGATTGTTGATTCAATTATGTGTGTATTGTATTAAAATATGTAAAATTGTGGTAGCCAAATGGAGCGCGATAGCGCTATCTATTGTTAGTGTGAGAAGATAATTGGTGTGCTAATGTTGTTATGGTGTCTGCAGCCTTGTCAAATATACCATTATTATGGTATTCATAACTTTTTTTTACATATTGTAATATGTAACATAATATATTTTATGATACGCAGAAAGTACCATAATTAAATTCAAATCAAAATCAAATTTTAGTTTTTTATCCCACAGAGAACCAAAATATGGTATTATGTTTCTATCCAACAAAGACTTATTACCCTTTTATAGGTAACTGTGGTACATTTTATATTTGCGAAATTCACTTTATCACTATCACTTATTAATGTTATGCTACATGCTCTGATGTCCTATACCAATAATATAGTACACAATAAAGGATACTACGACGTAGGCTTAAGTATTAGGATAACAATTACCCATATATTATAATAACATGACGCACAATAATAATATTACGACGTAGAAATAAACATCCACATGTAATGGGGAGTATCAATACACCTGGGCGGTAAAATGTTAGGCCTAATCGATATGAAGAATAATAATAGAAGAATTAAAAACATCTATTACTTTAACCTTCGGAAATTGGAGATGAACGAACTCAACGATACATTGTAAGCCTATAATTGAAATATGATTTTAAATTAATCTCGAGTTCTGAGAATCCGAGTGAGGCTGACTACAGGCGGGTGGGCAAGCATCACTGAATGTTATATATAGATTAATCATCGCACGTGCGTCCTGAAATGCGTAATAGCGTGAAAACAAATGACGCACTTAGAAATAGGCCAGAGGATACATGGGTAGTAGGTCGGGGGACACTGACTATATAATGGGGCCCTAGAGAGGACTCCTGCAGACGTCATTTACCAGAGTTAGCGCAAGCATCTTCACGTCAGTCTACACCTGAAATCTGTCATTTGAATATAGAATATTTTCAATTACTTTAATAAACGACATTTAGAAGTATTTCGACACGATCTGTAATTTTGACTACCAGTTGCTGGCCCACTACAGCTAGATCATGCTATTCAAGATTGTGGCGCCACCACACTATCATAAATATTAAATTTTATGTTATAGAGGAGCGTCATCGTTTTGTTATATTTATTTTAGCTAAAAAGTTCAATTAAAATTATTCTAACTGTACTTACTGACTACTGTTTTTAATTGGTTGTTTGACATGTTGGCTACTGAATGGTAAACTGACACGAGATTTTATACCTACCATGGCATTAACTAGCGACGAAGACAATGACAGTCATATAACAGCAGGATCTTCAAATTTGACTCTAAAGAAGAAAAGATTGCAACGAGGTGGTGATATACTAAAATCGAAGAAGCAGGGTTATCGTGATCAAACATTTAGACCCGAATGGTGTTTTAGCTCACAATTTAAATATTGGCTAAAACCAGTTATTGATGATGTATATCGAGCTAAATGTTCAATGTGCAATAAAGATTTTAGAGCTGATATATCAGTTAAAAAAATCATGCAAGTGGATATAAACATAAACTTATGGTGAGTAATGCAAAACCCAAAACTCAAAACGCCTTACAAACGTTTATAGATAAATCGCGAGTGGATCCGTTGGGTGACAAAGTAAAAGATGCCGAATTACTAATTTGTAGCTATGTTGCAGCTCACGATATGCTCTTTGCAGGTATGGATCATCTAACTCCAATTTTAGCCCGTTGATTCCTAGATTCTAACATAGCCCAAGCACTTTCATTAAAGCGTACTAAAACAAAGTGTATCGTCAATAATGTTATTGGTGTCCACGAAAAAGAAAATCTTATTAAAAAACTTCAGTGTGCTAAATTTTTTTATTCTAATGAACGAATTTACTGACATTTCTAGTGTAAAAACTGCCTGTATAATGGTATGGTTGTATGACAAAGAAAGCTGTAGCATTGTTAGTAATTTCTGGGAACTTTGTCAAATATTTAGTGAACATGATGCTCAAGGAGTAGAGGAAGAAGCTACTGCTGAAAATGTATTTAATAAAATTATTCAAACATTTCATCAAAAAAATATAAATGTAGAAAATATTGTTGGATTTGGTTCTGATGGTTGCAGTACTATGATGGATAAACATAACTCTGTAGCGTCACGATTTTAAATTTTATGTCCAAATATTTTCATAATGAAATGCATTTGCCACTTTTTGCACTTATGTGCAAGTGAAGCTTGTAAACAATTGCCACGGAAGACTGAAGACCTTGCTCGTGACATTTATAATTTTATGAAAAGTAGTTTAAAAAGACAAGCACAACTAGCTCAATTTCAAAAATTTCTTGATATTGATGTCCACAAAATATTGCATCCTAGTCAAACTCGTTGGTTGTCTCTTATTGCTATCGTTGAAAGTATTGTGGAACAGCGGGATGCGTTAAGACTTTTCTTTCATGATAAATGGCTAAGTGAACATTTGAGAGCAGCTGGGCATATACATCTGAATTAAATGATTGTTACATTAAAGTATACTTTTTAGATTCTACCAAAATTCACAGAAATGAATGAATATTTCCAATCATCTAAAGTTGTGGTTATTTATTTACATCAAAAAATGTCAACGACCTATAAAGATTTGTTATTAATTTATATGAAAAGAGATTATGTATGTAAAACCGATTTGAGAGGTTTAAATCCATTAGAAAAAAATTATTTTCTTCCATTAAAACAGGTTTGTATATGAAATGTATTTATTAAATTTTATTTTTATTTCATAAAGTTTTATTTTTGTTATTGTTTTACAGATGTATTTAGGTATCAGAGCAATGAAACAATTGGATAGATCTAGAATATCAGTAGACCCTAAATCCTAATCTAAATGATTTTCAACAAAGATATCAAAATGTCCTAATGATAGCGTATAAAGAAATAAAACGACTTCAATAACCTATTTTATCTAACCTCCCTGTACTTGATCCATGTAGAGCACTTTCACATAACGAAGGAGATACTACACCTTCCCTTATGACACTAATTTCATTACTGTATAGATGAGCAGATTCAGCTATTCAAATCTTCAAAAACTAGATGATGAATGGAGACGTCTACGTGACTTAATTAATTATATTCCAGCTGAAATAACCGAGACAATTGAACCTGATAAATTTTGGCATCAAGTATAAAAATTGTTAAAATTATGTAAATATACAATACATTATTTAAGCATATTTGTTTATTTGTTTTAGCTTTATCATTATAAAGATGAAAATGATGTGAAGATGTTTTTAGTTCTTCCTGAATTTGTGTTGTTAGTTATGTCCATTCTACATGCCCAATGCAGACTGTGAGAGAAAATTTAGTAAGGTCAAACAAAAAAATATGTTGGTAGATTTTATAGTCATCCGGATCTGGTCCAGGGAAAAACATTATATAATCTACTGTAAAACAGCGTAAAAAATTATGGGAAAATATTACAAATATGTTGAATAGTGAGGCTGGATCAATAAATCATGGATCCAATGGAGAAAGGTAAATACTTATAATGGAAAAAAGATATTATTTTAATAATTATCGATTATATATTATCAATTTTTACCGTAAATATAAATAAAATGGCTGTGATAAATTAAAATATTACTTATTAATCATAATTGTTATTATTTATACATTATTATTTATGTACCTATATTTTGTGTAGATAACCTGTTATATATTTTTCAGACATGGTGTGATTTAAAAACAAATACAAAAGGGAAAGCTGGTATTATAAGGAAGGAACAAAATAAGACAAGTGGTGGTGGGGTAGATTACAGTGAACTGAGTAAGTTGGAGAAAAAAATGTTTGATGTTTTGGGTCCCACTATAGTCGAGTCAGTTACTTTAAGTCCAGCGTATATGAGTTTTTTAAAAACAAATATTCTGTAAGTTATATTTTAACAGAAATATAAAAAAGTATTTTCACCTATTTTGGCTATTAGTAAATATTATAGATTAGTAAGTATTATAAAAATTTGTCATAAAAATATTGTAATTGTCTGAAATTATTTTGCTAACAAATGCAGTTTGCTTATAATAGATTCATATATTATATTATTGTTGTTGGTTTTAAAATATTCACCTACATTTTCATAGTTGTCAATTATAATTATATACAATATTTATACTAAAATTTTGATGTATATACTATACAAATATTAATTAACATTTATTTATTATTCATATTAGTCATAGGTCCATTGATATTAAGTAGTTTAGGTAAGAAGTAAACTGGGTATATAGTTTGTCCATTTATTATCTTTATTCTTAAGATTGACTGAAGATACAACTGATAATGTTGACAACCAAAATGATAGTATGTATGTAGATGGCAATATCCAACAGGTTTCTTCAAATGATTTGGGTAGGGATAATGTTGAAAAACTGTTAAATAAGTAAGTTGGTTATTTAAATTAACTTTTTGGTAAATTAATATTATATAAGTGGTTACTAAATATAATGATTTTTAGCTTATAATAGTAGCTTTGGAATTTGAATTTAGCTGTTTTAGTAGTCTTGATGAAGTCACTGAAATTAAAAATGATATGCCATCTAATTATTATTCATCTGTCCACTTCCAAGAGTCTCCAATCAGGTGTGTTTTGTATTGTGAATTATAAATATATCTTATAATTAATATAATGTTTACATAAATAAAGCATAGCAAATTAACACTTAGCAAAACAAATTATGTGTTAATATTAGAGGGAACTGATCTATTATCTATTTATATTATATTTATATTATAATTTTTATTAGGAACAATTCTAGAAAGAATTTTGGAAAAAAGAAAAATATTCTTTCCCATACAGTGGAAGCATCGCGTTCCTTAGTTTCAATTAGTTCAGAAAGAACAACATTGAAGGTTAATTATTATAACCCTAATTATTATACAAAAACTCTTGCTTTTGGAAAGGAAAACTGTGGCTTAAGAAAAAAAAGCTAATGCCTTGACTTTGATAGCTGAGAATATTGCAGCTAAGTATAAAACATAAATGTCTAACTAAAATAAAGAATAAATGTCGCACATTCCATGGTGTATATTAATGCTATATTTAATATAAAGTATTACGGTTTAATGTATATGTTTAAATAACAAAACTAATTCAGTTAAGCTGAGTGAATTTCTTGAATGGATGTTTTAATTCTATCATGATTTACATTTTAAACTTTTAATATATCTTTTGAATCAATCTCCAGGACCCGATCTTTTAAAAGATCGATTTATTTTTGAGAAAATCGAATCGAATGTTTGATCCGATCTTTTATGTGAAACGATCCATTTTTGTGAAAATTGAATCGAATCGTTGATCCTATCTGATCTTTTATATTAAAGTACTAAACGATTGTCGAGTTGAAACGCCACCACAATGTTTCCGCCTTCCTAGCTCCTTCACAGACACGTGATATTGAGATAGGTACGTGAGATATCGCAAGCCTCGAGGTTGATAACATTGTAAACACGTCATTCGAACTTCGAAGTCTCCTGTCACCTTCGCTGTTGTAGCGCTGTGCTGCTGTTCAAATTGTCTATTCGATAATTCGACATTTTGGTCAATTATCTCTTATCAGTTATCACGTTTTTCACAACTTTTTTAGTTTTTCGTGCTGTGGTGCCGTCTATGCGCTTTTTGAGTGTGATTTGTTGATTATTTTAATATATATTTATCGATTTACAATAGCGTCAAGAGTTAAAAGCGTTCTTTGAACTTTTTATGAAAAATCCAGTAATGACGGCGTATGTAAGTTGTGTAAGTGTACCGTTTGTAGTGGGCCAGCAACTAATCGTCGAAAGTACAGGTCGTGTCGAAATAAAAAGAGTCGAAATATTTATAAGTGCCGTTTATTAAATTAATTGAAAATATTCTAAGTCCAAATGATAGATTTCTGGTGTAAACTGACGTGAAGGTGCTTGCGCTAACTCTGGTAAATCACGTCTGCAAGAGTCCTCTCCAGGGCCCCTTATATAGTCAGTGTAGGTTTACAATGTATCGTTGAGTTCGTTCATCTCTTCATCTCCGATTTCCGAAGGTTAAAGTAATAGATGTTTTTAATTCTCCTATTATTATTCTTCATATCGATTAGGCCTAACATTTTACCGCCCAGGTGTATTGATACTCCCCATTACATGTAGATGTTTATTTCTACGTCGTAATATTCTTATTGTGCGTCATGTTATTATAATATATGGGTAATTGTTATCCTAATACTTAAGCCTACGTCGTAGTATCCTTTATTGTGTACTGTATTATTGGTATAGGAAATCAGAGCACGTAGCACGTTAAAACCAGTGGCAATACAACAAATTTAATAATCATATCAAACGGAAACATTCACCTGTTAATATCGACAATATGTCAAAGGTGGCCCGAAATGTAATTTAAATATTCAATAACATATCATTTCAAACTCTTTTATTGAAAAATAATTGAAGACCTTGAGCGATTCAAAAGTTTTTATATTTTAATGTACTACATCGTAATATTTAGCTTATTATTTTTTTTTATTTTAATGACTTCAGACTAATAATTAAAAGATTATTTTAGTTCAATTATCAATGTTTGTGTGTTTTAATATATAGTTTATATTGATTATATTCATATAACCATCGATGAATGAATTAATAGTAAAGTGAGAATGTCTTATTATTTACACCTTTATGTAACTGGTTTCTGAGGTTCGGAGTTATATTGGATTATAACAATTAGGTATGTTGTAGCCAAACGTATGAGCTGTAAGAACAGAAACATAAATTTGATTACTGTATTATATTATGTCGGAATAAACCTTAACAAATTACAGTAACGTCACGATGATCCGAAGGAAATTGGGGAAAAAGGGTCGTTCGGAACGATCAGTTTATCGATTCATTCGGATTACCTATGACTTTGCTTACGTGGGGCCATTTTCATGTATTTTTTTCGACAAAAATGAAATCAATATTAAGTATGATTCGATGCATATGTGTGATATGCAGTCGTAATAATCGATATAATTATTATTTTATTGGTCCCTATAAATACAGGGTTAGAAAGAACAAACGCATTTTTTCAAAATGATGCTACGCTAAAAGTATTTAAAAGTATTTCATTAGACAAATTTTTATTATATCTAACTAAAAATATAAAAGCAAATCGCATATTCACTATATGCAGATTTTTTATGTGTAACAAAATTTAGATGTTGAAAACAATATCGGTCATATGGCGCTTTTAATAGAACGGTAACGATGTACGCTCGATGCCGTTTGGGTTACCGCATCATTCGGATCACCGCGACGCTACTGTATAATATATTATGTATTATAGGTATTTACCGCGTGGAAAAACGATAAATTTACAGAAAAAAAACCACATGCTGATACTTTAAGTTCTCTGTTCATAATTTGGTATGTAAATGAATTGATCTAAAAAATATAAATTTTAAGAAACATATATTATGACACGCTAATATTCTATAATAGAGGTTGCTAACCAGTCGACCACAATCGATTGGTCGATCGTTGTAAAAATTAATTTTACCATTATCGATTGATCGCGTAATAAAAAATCGAATAATGTGGATTATTCTTCAATAATTATTCTTTGAAGCTTAAGCCTTTTTTTATTTGCTTATCAAAAAAATCTCCTAAAGACTTAAATCCTCAATTCGCCTAGATGTCAATAACCAGGGTTTTAATTTTCGAATATAGCTCATTTGTTTGAAAAGGTTGGCAACCCCTGTTCTATAGTATGTATTACATTTATTTTAATAATTTTAATATATAGCATTTATAATTCGGAACAAAAGAACTGTATAAAGAAAATATTTGGTAGTTATACGTTATAAGTATATACGTACATCAATTATGACTTTTGAAAATAGGTATGCATACTATCACAATCTGAGAAATCTTGTATACAATTACATTGAATTAATTATTTTACTCATCAATTCCCCGCATTCCTGCCTAAATTAATAACTCATTATTGCACTTATTTATTTCTAATTTGTTTCCAGAACCTTTCATACAATATCTGTAATTTTAGCCTCCATTTGCTCTTAATTAAAACATATAAATAGTATTACTATACTTACCAACATGATGGTGGAAATATCTAAATTATTGTTTTTCAGTACATTTCTTAATGATATAAGAACTGAATTGACAGCCTGTTGAAGAAAAAATATTATTAATATTTTGTTATGTATATATTAGCAAATAGACAATGGTAATATAAA
The DNA here is from genome assembly GCF_003676215.2 of Rhopalosiphum maidis. Lineage (NCBI taxonomy): Eukaryota > Metazoa > Arthropoda > Insecta > Hemiptera > Aphididae > Rhopalosiphum > Rhopalosiphum maidis. The sequence goes on from NC_040879.1 coordinate 72,808,618, forward strand.
TATGTCATTATTTTTAGTAAACGATAAAAGATATACTATGATATACAAATTTCTTGATAATTTGTATTTTTGTAAATAAGTAAACGTTTGTGAAGCTCAGAAAAAAGGAACTGCAGATGTCACTAGACGTTAGACCACTGAATAGATTGAATCAGAAATGAAACTGGCCACCCAAAATTTTAATCCACCATATTAAAAATGCTTGTCATTGAAACTATTCTATATATTATGTTCTGCATTGTAACCAAACTAAAAAAAAATTGATAGTTTCAGCCCCTTGAATGGCTAGAATCAACTCTCTCTCGATCTAACTATTCCTAATGTTGTTAATTAGCATCATACAACGACGAAAGACATATTCTGTTAACATGTGATTTTTATGGTTATATATTTCTTATCAAATTTTATGTTATTATCACAGAACTGATAATCCTTTTCAATATAACCAACCGTATTATTGGTCAGCGGTAAAAGCTATGCATTTCCTTGTCAGTTTTCATTCTGATTTAATCTATACACTGGTCAGACCATCGTATACTTACACGTGCCGTGAGACGCGAGATGCGAGATATATTTATTGAAAATATTAAAATTAAAGTATAAATGTATTTCATTTAATTCATAAAACGTATTAATATTTTTACTATAAATCACGGTAAATTATAATATTTGTGATATAAATTGATATAAAATAATAATAATTATAATAACTTATAAACAGAACTAATATTATTCATTAGATAATGAGAATTAGTCGTATACATCTTTATTTTTAAAACAATAAATAACATAAATGTGTAAACAAATTTTAAAGTAATTATTTAAAATTTAAGGGGGAATAGAGTGTTTTTTATGTCACTACTTGCTGTGCTCACCGTATGAGTGCGATTATGGAATAAAATCACTCCAGTATACACCGCTTACCACTTGCTTGATCCTCTCGGCCCGGTACGATATAAATACGATACGGAATGAGACACATAACAGCTGACATGCCAGCGCTATGTTCCAATAGATGACGCTGGCAGAGTAGTCGTGCTCCGTAGTGCTATTGCCATCTAATGAGGTGTATGACGCGTAAACTGAAATGAGCGTGACGTACGCGTAAACGACAAAATATAGCATACTAGTGGTCAAATTTACTGCCAAGTCAAGCCCGTAACACGTGGACAGGCCGTCGACCAGCTGACAACCACGCCAGTGATCGCGCCACGCGGCTTCCAGCTGCCAGTGTAGCGGCCAGTGGCCACCTCGACGGCCGACCGCTGGTGGCCGGGCCGCATCAAGTGCTATATTATCTAACCGGTGGACGACGTCACGGCACGTGTCCTCCACAATCACGCACATGCACACGATCACGGACTCGACAACGACCGTCACGGTGACCGCAGGCAGGCACAGCAGCAGTACGTCGACGACCGCAAATCTATTGGGCCGGGCTATCATCACGGCCACCGATCTAGCCAACACCACTACTCCGACCACCGTTGCGGACGCGCCAGCCATGGTGAACGCGTGCTGCCGCCGCAGCAATTGCTCACCTGTCACACGCCTGTTTGCGCCACGGCTCAGCACGTTGTACGCATAGTTCAGCAGGTGTGCCGTGCTTGACCGCCGGTGAGTTGCAGCCGTGGCCACGGACACCATCGCTTGCACTGCGCCGGCAGTAGAAACGATCCACTCGACATTCGGCGAACAAGAGACGGCGTCGTCGCAAGACCAATCGCCCACCAGCGACGCGCACCGGCGCACTGTCCAATAGAACCACAGTATCATCAGCGCACTGTGCGCCAGCCATCGTCTGTCTGCCGCAAACACACCATCAAACTTTAGACAACCTCTACCAACGCTGCTCGCACTGCCATTTGCTGTAACAAGAACACAATACATAACTGACATTTGTACTAATTATTGCACGCACTATTTCGTCATCACCGAGTCGATGTCGTCAATAACGTCTATAGCATTGATTATAGAATAGACGGATAAGTAACGGTGTGGGGATTTTCGGTAATTACATTTTATTTATGATATAATATTTAACTATAGCTTCCGATAGGCAGTGTTGTATGAATTAACATAATGTTATTATGACTGGCAGCAAATCAAATATTTTATTCCTTAAATCGGTATGTGGCAGTGACAGAAAGAGCAGTAATAGAGCCGACATTCTATTAGCATCGCACTATCACTACAATTATTAATAGTTAATCCATCGTACCGTACGCAACTATTGAGTAATAATTTATTTCATTAGGAAAAATGAACTCACTTGGTATTATTGTATGAATATAAACACAAGAATATCTGAGAAATAATTAAAACAATAAATAAACAATTCTTATCTGTTTTATAATATTATAATATAATTAATAATTATAATTTAAATTAATAGTAAAAAACAAATAGGTAGTCAATATAAATTTACATAATTAAACTGTAAAAAAGTAACTTTAATTTAAAGTATTTTAAAGTATTTTTTTTAAATATTTTACAAATGTTTATAAATAAAAGTAATTCTATAATATATAATTTATGGTCAACACAATTAGCAATAATATCAACCTATGCATTTATTTTCTCATCGCTTAGAATTTTGCTGGTTAAATTATACCTTATATTATTTTTATGCTACACGTTAGATGAATAATAACCTAATAAAAAGTATAAAAAAAAATGATTAATATTTTGTTTGAAATTTATAACAACATGTATTTTTAAATTTTGAAATTCAAAGGATCGCCGATTTTGTCGTAAAATTGCTTTATACCTATTACCGACTAAAAAATCTTTCAACTTTATGTTATTGAACAAGATTGCATGTTGATATGTCTGTAGGAAAAAGTTCTACAGGTACGGTCAGTTTATGTGTATAATAACTGAATTTTGCATATTGTTGATTTATTATTGTAAAATGTTTACAATTTCTTTTTTTGTAATATTTGGGAATTTTAATTAGGTTTACTTTATTAATTAAATAGTTATATAATTAATTAGTTAAATATCTATAAACCAGGTATATTGAATATTACATTCATATTAATGCGTAAATAAAGTTGAAGACTTAATATTTACATGTATAAACGCCAGGAAAATAGATTCTATGACGTCACACGTCAACTTCAATTGCCTGTATATCGCCAACGAAAAGTCGTAAACATTTTTAGTTTAGACCATTATTTTTTTTAACACGGAGTACTATGTTTTTTGAGTATAAAATAAATTTAAACTTTTTCCTTTCATGGTCCTTTAAAATACAAAATAATATAATGTTACAAATTAGCTGTTTATAGTTAGTTATCTCGATTTTATAACCATATCATGAAAAATAAATATAAAATGCAATAGTATAGGTAATTAGATGCATATTAAGATGAAGTTAAACAATATAAGATTAAATACATTTTTTTTTTAAAACCGCAAGTGTTTTTTTGGATTTAGTCATTTTGAATATAAACTGATGCATTTACATTATCTGTGAATATATCAGGTATAGTAATTGGAAGATCAATAGTAGTAGGATATAAAACTGCACTTGTCATAGAGTTAATCGTTCTTTGAGTTTGAGTAAAGTTAATACAATTTTTATCTTTATATCTTCCTCCCTTTGGCCTTTATACATTATTTAGCTAAAAGAGTATCATTGATAGTAAATGTTATGATACGGAATCTGCGTTTGGTCTTAATTTCATTTACTTTAGAGAATATACGTTCAAAGTCAGCATTAGAATGCGGTAAACTTAAAACTAGCACCATTTTGACAGCATGTACATTTGCGATTTTTGAATTTTGTTATATATATTATTTTGCGGATAATTTGCGTAATTTTACGGACTAATTTTCAATTTTTGCGAACAAATAGTTTTTTAGCAAATCAAAAAAATTGTTGAAATGTTAATAAAATTTTGCAATCTTGCGGACTTTTCAAATTCACTTGACAAACATTTTTAATATTATAATATACCTTATTAAAATTATAGTTTTTACAAATCAAACAATTTTTTCCCAAAATGTAAAAGAACAGATTAGGTATTTATTTTGTATTATTCTATTTTAAACATGTTATTATTTTGACTATTAAAACCTGCTAACTTAGTTTCTCAGTTTATTTTAATTTTACCTATATTTGCAGTATTCCTATTAATCGTGAAGTTAATAAATTATTTTTTATTATTTTTATCATCAATTTAAACCATATTGAAATAGCCTTTTTTTAAAAAAATTAAAATGTAA